>NC_136484.1:143256471-143286471 GCF_053919585.1 Euprymna scolopes | reverse complement strand
TTATCTTGAATATATATATAGCCTCTTAATTTCTAAAATATGTTACACGTACGCAGTGTCCTACTTATATGAAAGTCAATATTTCGCTTTCTAAATTAAATGGCAAAACAAATTTCCTCTCAATTTGTGTATTCTAAACAATTCTTTAGTCAGTACATAAAATCCCAACTCTATAGTAAAATGTGCGCATACTCTAGGACTTAACAGGTGACGAAATCAACAGGCGAATCCGGTGTTGTTCTCAATTGAACGAGGAATATCATTTTGCACGTAACCCATGACATCATATTATTTTTTTTTTATTTGGAGCAAAAAAAAACTATCTGTCATTCGATGGTTTCTAATCTAAGTTTTAATACTATATAAATAATTTATTACTATATAAATAATTTAATACTACATAAAGCGACAATAAAATGTTGATGCGTTCTTACAAAAATATAACCAAATGGTATTTATGCAAAATACTGACCGTGCTAGATTTAACATGGGATTCTAAAGTTAAATTCAATTTTTATGGCATTTTTTATTAATCAATTTTTTTTATGATAGCACGGAATACCTACAAAACGCGTTCTCCTCCCCATGTTAAGAATTGGTTTCTAAATATTTTTATTATTTCAGCACGGTTCTGGATAAGTACCAATAAATAAAGTATTGAACTTTTTGATGTTGTCATGTTTAAAATACTCCATGTGTTCTCAGAATATCATAACAGCAATTAACACTAAATTGGGTCATTTATCTATTTTAAATACGACATTATTTAAAAAATATATATATCGCGCATTGTTGTTTATTTACAACAAGAAAAAAAATGTTTTTTAAACCGCCATCTGACGACCATTAATCTATTTCTCAGTTTGTTTTAATGTATAATTTACATTGTATTTCTTTAATATGAAATTTAATAAATTTAATTGAATTTAATACTTAACTGTTAAAACTAATAGATTTTACTTAAATAAACCCCCTTAACTAGCAATGAACATAATATTTAAAGAAAAATCGTGGCAATTTATCTTTTTTATTGGATCACTTTAATTCATTACTGCTAATATCGACAAAACTAGGTCATTTTAAAAGTAATACCTCCTATTTTTAACTAAAATAGTTGAAGAGCTACGAAGACAAGAGCGAGAGAATTAAAAGGGCGATTTTTTGTGTTCCAGATTTTTTTCGATATAGTCATCACCATTCACGATGAATTTTTGCCAAGAATTCAATGATCCCATCTCTGCTTCTGACGCACCTCCTGGATAATGGTGTTTTTTGTTTGTTTGTTTTTGTTTTACACCATCAATATCTGCAACAGAGAGATGAAAATTTCATGTCAATGAATGTTTGGTCATCATAAGAATGAAATTTAAAATCTCATCTGACCAATTCATGCGAAATAAAAAGAATAAGACGCATTACTTTTGAAACGCCCTTTATATTTCAAAGTGTTACGTAGAGAGTGTAAATATTTCAAAACATCTACTAACGAAATCCGTATTAATCAACAATAAATGAAGAAAAAAAGGGAAACAACGAAAGAGCTATAAAAGGAACAAATAACAAAGTAGACCTGGAAACTAATTAAGTCCAATTTAATTAATATAAAATGAAAGCCGTTGCTTTTGCTTCCCAATGCGCAGTGAACAAAGTTAAGACGAGTAACAATTTAAAGCAAAAAGCGGCTTCCGGGCCCTTGATAAGTGGTGACCACATTGTAAAAAAAAAAGCGCATAAATTGTATAAAATACATAAAAATAGAATCACTGTATAAGAGGCATATATTAATGAATTATCAGCCTGATCGATATGAACAAAAAATGGAGAAAAACGACACAAAAAAATGGAGAAAAACGTGAATTCTACCTTTTGTACCCGAATTCAATAAAAAAAGCAACAATATCAGTCTTACTTGAAGAAAAGGCTGAAAACAAAGTATATACAATAAAGATTCAATATAAACTTTTTTCAAACGTCTCTCTTATCTTCTTCCTTCGATATCTTTCTTTTAAATAAGTCGATTTGGACAAGAATCTCTTTTGTTTATAATCAAAAAACCTTCAAAGAGTAAAATGTTCTTGGGTTATCTTTCCCAAGAACATTAAACGAAAAACAACTGACTTTTTACTTCAGGCCGGAGAAACCTATGCCGTCTTCTTCTAGTTGACCTTTTTCAGGTTAACCTTAAACGCAATAAGGTTTTCTCGTCCTAATATTCTTTTCTTTATTTCCCCTTTTAAAGCCGTTTTGCTCTTTACATAAAGAGAGAGATAAATATTCGTTGATAAGTTAAGTTGATTTTCCAGCGGAGCACAAAGAAAACAAGTCCTCTCTGTAAAAGCTGCTTTCAGCTATCAATTTTATAATGAGCAACAAAGATTGAGAAAGCATTTCAGCCCCAAACACACAACCAACCCTCAGTACTCTTTCTCCTTAGGCTGACTAATATAGTGCCCACCTCATGCCAAATAGGATGATGATGATGATGATGATGCTGTGCTGCTGCTGTTGATGCTGTACTGCTGCTGTTGATGCTGTGCTGATGATGCTATGCTGCTGTTGTTGATGCTGTGCTGCTGCTGTGCTGCTGCTGCTGTTGATGCTGTGCTGCGGCTGTTGATGATGATGATGATGATGATTATGTGCTGCTGCTGTTGATGATGATGATGCTGTGCTGATGATGATGCTGTGCTGCTGCTGTTGATGATGCTGTGCTGCTGCTGCTGCTGCTGCTGCTGCTGCTGCTGCTGCTGCTGATGATGATGATGATGATGATGATGATGATGATGATGATGATGATGATGATGATGATGATTCGCAAGTGAACGGACATTTGGTAGAAAAGGTTGGTCTCACCACCACGCTGATACTGTTTAACGGGTAAAGAAATAAAATTTTCAAGCACATAATATTAAATTTGAAAAGACGAATATTGAGTGCTAATTTTAAAACAGCAATAATAAAACAAGAAAACAAATGGTAGTATGAAAACAAACAAAGATGAACGCGCATATCGCAAGGTTTTAAGATGAAAAAAGAATGGAAGTAAGGAAAACATGTCTGATTCTTTCTCGATTTTTTTTCTAAACGTCACTTGGCAAGCGTGAGAAGGAAGATAGGGCTATGCGACGTTCTACATTTGTCTGACTGCTTAATTGTTTTCTTTCTTCATTTGTTTTTTTTTTGGGGGGGGGTCCTCACTCACCGGAGTCTGGCTTAACAGATCATGAGAGAAAAAGATTGTGTGGCGTGTAGAGAAAGATATAGAGAAAAAGAAAATGAAATTGAAGGAAAGCAGATGACAAAGTTAATTTACGTGCAATATTTTAGACGGGGGAGTTTTTGCTTTGGGTCTGTAATGTCACAAAAAAAGATATCGGAGAAAAATATGAAGATACAGAGAAAGTAAATGATCCGATTGAGTAACACAGTCATGGTATCTCATCGGATGAAAAGATATCTGAACAGACAATTCAGGATTGACTTTAAGCTGTTAATAACCGTAAATATGTGTTACAGACGATGTTCTAGCATGAAAAGGAAAACATTTCATACTTATTTTTCACTGAAGTTTATTTATTGTGCATTAGACTGCTTAAACTACGTCTATGTGTTTGTATTTCGTTTTCCAATTATCTCTTGTTTATCTGTAGGCGTCATTACAGAATTCAAGGTGCATACCTCCGAGCCAGAAGAATGACGGAAAAAAACATCAAATTACGTCCAGTCGTCACAATATATATATATATATATATATATATATATATATATATATATATATATATATATATATATATATATATATGATTATAACTTTCCAAATAAATAACAAGTATTAAGTTATTATATTTATGCAAATTAGGCAGATAGGTGCCTGTGTTTGGGTTTTTACTCAATTTTTATTTTAGAAGTATATAGTATTTCAAAAGACTTCGTTGTTTTATTTATTTATTTATTTAAGTATCAGTTAGTCGTTTTGGTCATATAGATATCATAAATGAAAACATTCATTTGGAATTTTACATTTTATAATCTTGTGATGTAAGTTGATGTAACGATAAACTTAAAACGGCAAAATAAATTAACTTTTTGACGGTCATTCTCTTTTTAATAACAATAAAATACTGAGGACATATATTTGATTAAAGGTATCGAAAGCTACATCTTGTCAGATATATAACAGTAAAACATACGCACCCTCCTACAAATGTGTCAACATTTCATGCTTATTGGGGATATGCAAAATAGTACAGCATCCTGTTTCTAAAATTCTGCTCATTAAGAGCTCCACTAAATAAATTATGTATGCAACATACGAAATGGAACTGGTCTTCTGAATGTCGAAAAGCATTTTTATTGCTATGTAAAGGCTTTCACACATAACTTACGAGATATGTTCCGACTAAAAATAAACTACTAAAGTGCTAGATGATGCTAGTACCTTTGAGTTTTAAGATCTTTTCTTGCAAAAAGCACTGAGTCCAGCAAAGGAAGCACTTGTGTATAAGATTTACAAAATAGCAAGCACATTTTTACATAGAAGAGTTATGTTGCGAACAGATCATCATCCATCCCAATCAATATGCTTGTCTAAGCAATGTATATCGGCTAATACTGTAAATCGCCAACAAAATAAGGAGTTTTATTATTATTATTATTATTATTATTATTATTATTATTATTATTAAGAACTGAATTTCTTCTTTTAAAAAATAGTACACAAAAGCGGATTATCAAGGCTTTATTCCAAAGCGAAGTGAACCTTTGTACGAAACAGCATGCTTTATACAGATATGAATATAAAAACGTAATTTACAATACAGTAAAAAAATACAGTTATCTTTAAGATGGTTACATTTAAAATTAAATTTGATTTTTTTAGAGTAAAACAAACAAATAATGAATTGGCCAAATACACATTCAAATGTTGCCGTTACATACAAACGAGAGAAAAGAAATAACAATTGAGTCGATATTTTTTCTATTTTAACAGTTTTTTTTATTACCGATACCGCTTAAAAGTCTCTTGTTTCTCCGACCTAATACCTGCCACACCCGCCCATTCTCCTCGCAGTCCTAAGCAATCAGCCAAATGTAGAACGCCTCATAGCCCTACCTAGAGTAGTTCTCGCTTTTTATATCCATCTCCTTCGGTGCCGACGTTGTTTCTTTTGACCTCACGCTGGCAGTAAGCCAGCCATTTTTTGCCTGCGACATTACATGTCCATTTCCTTCAACGCGCACGTGGCGTCTTCCAACCACGTGGTGCATTTA
Organism: Euprymna scolopes; assembly: GCF_053919585.1. Classification (NCBI taxonomy): domain Eukaryota; kingdom Metazoa; phylum Mollusca; class Cephalopoda; order Sepiida; family Sepiolidae; genus Euprymna; species Euprymna scolopes. The sequence goes on along the minus strand of NC_136484.1, from coordinate 143,281,200 downwards.
TTTTTCCTTTTTTGTTCACTTTTTCTTCTCGCACACACTTTCTAACTTGCATATCCGCTTCTTTCGGCTACTGCTGCTGCCGATCTCTTCACAAGCCAACCATCCTCCGCTGCTGCTGATATTTTCCCACGCACTCATATGCACTGCGTTACATAAAAACATGGAAACATATGTTACTCTTGCAATGATATATTATGAGGAGTTGTGTTTATTGGTGTAACATGATAAAAGATTTTAACAGAATTGTTTCATATTGAATCACTCGAAAAGTGTTGATATGCCATTAAACAAAACATCCAAACCAAACATCATGAATAAATAGTTGAAGACATTAAGAACTTGAAGTATGAAATATTTTACCAAGATGACTGGACTCTGCATTAAATAACCCGAAAAGGCTTGATATGTCGTAAACCAAACAACGAAACGAAACCAAATCCTAACCTTGTATTCAATTGTGATAATTCCATTAAATGTTGCTTTACGATAAAATAATTAACTTGCCCCATGCTTTTATTCTTTACCTTTGATTTTATTACTTTCTATATTTTCCCCTTGACATGCGAGTTGTGGACCGGAGCGTTGTCCTGCAGGAGAAGGGTACCTTTGCTGATCTTGCCCCGCCTCTTGATTTTGATAGCTTCCCTTAATTTCCTCAAAAATAAAGCATAATAGGCTCCTGTAATTGTGATACCCTTTGCCAGGAAATCTGTCATCACTACTCCGTCCTGGTCCCAGAAGACTGTGAGCATGACCTTGCCAGCGGAGGGCTACACCCTTGCCTTCTTTGGAGGTGGTGAATCCAAGTGCTTCCACTGCATTGACTGGGCTTGGTATCTGGATCATAGTGATGGACCCAGGTTTCATCCTGTGTAATCAGTCTTTTGAAAAACTTCGACTCATCTTCTTGGCACATCTCCAAATTCATCATCGAGCACTCGACGCGTTCTCTCTTCTGGAATGGTGTGAGCAACCTGGTAATCCATCTGGCACACACCTTATGCGTATGCAAATAGTCATGAATGATAGTTTCCACAGATCCTGTAATAATCCTGACATCTTGGGCTATTTGGCGAATAGAAATGCGCCGATCTTCCAAAATGGCAGCCTCAACTTGACGGACAGATGCCTCATCAATGGCAGTAGGGGGGGCGACCAGGTCTGGGAGCTGTTTCCACAGACTTCCGGCCATGTTTGAATTCACGATGTACCGTTTTACAAAGTCATATGATGGGGCATTATCACCATAAGTTTCTTTCATTTCATCAAAAGTCTCCTGTGGTGTGCGTCCTTTCAAATACAAAAACCGGATCACTGCTCGACATTCAACAGGCTCCATGTCACACCTGACTCAGTTCAAACGCCTATAAAGAGCTGTAATTTGCCACATAACCCGTAGAGATATAAATCGTTGCACATGCAAAATTTCAGCTAGATCAGACAACTGAAACTGAGTCAGGGGCATTACTTATTGCACGCCCCTCGTACCAATTCTTCAATTTTTATCCCTTAGCAGCCCTTTTTTCCGAATGAAAATCGATTTTAAAGTTCACCACATGTCTGAATGCCTTATATATCAAATTTTAAGTCTTTAGATTAAAGATTCGTTGAGTATATAGGTTCAGAAGTGTACTCACACACACATTCACACTGTTATAGAGATATATATTCATAAAGAAATTGTTGTATGTAATATATAGATTCATCTGGATATCTTAACTCCACTGGTTTAAGATTTATCAGTTTGTAGGAAAATAAGTTGGTGATCGATCGCTAACGTCAAACGCTTATGAATCAAACAAAACATTTTTTATTAATAAAAAGCAATTAAAATCAAAACATTCTTTTCCACTAAAAAACATATGTATTGTTGCTGCATAGTGGATGAATGCGTTGGTTAGGATATAGTGTAGACTGGCTGTAAACTGGGCGTTTCACCTTCAATTCCCGGGGAAGGACAGTAATAATAAATTAAAATATGAGATAAAAGAAGAAAACGCATGAAACGTGTAAAAAGATTAGTCTTTTTGCTAGTGGATTAAACAAAGTGTTCATAATTCTCGAAAGGCAACAGCCACATAAATAAAATTGGAGAATACAACGGCTGAAACGTTATGAATATGAAAACTAATAGAGTGAGAAATAATGTAAATTATGCGATGTTAAACAAAAAAAATATTCCTTTTTTAATTTTTATATTTTTAGATTTTATTCCTAATTTTTGTATTTTCTTGGTCGTTCTTGTTTTCTATCATCTTTTTTTTTCAGACATCTCATATTGAATGCCATTTTGTGCTAGAATGGCGACATTATGCCAAATTCGTTCGGATTTTTATCCTTACGTGTATGCCCTTGTTTTCTAGTATGTTGGGTTTTGTGGTCTTCGAAGCTGCTTTAACCCACGAATTATACATAGTCATGAGGATTGTTTGAGAGACACATCTTTACCTTTATCGTAGCTGGTTTTGCTCGTTCACTGTCGCTTTGCGATTTAATTCATTTTTATTATTTTAAACAACTGAAAATAAACTAATCGATAAGAAAATGAAAAAAAAAACTAAATTACGACTGCTACAAATACTAATAGTTTTTCTACTAATATTACATATTACTACTACAAATAATAATGAAACGATAAACTATATAGTGAGTGAATGCGGAAACCTGGCCCAAGAGGAATACAAAAACAGTCATGACCAAGTGGGGAGGGCGGAGCACTGGAAATTGTGCAAACGGCTGCATTTTGAACGTACAGAAAAACGGTACAAGCATAAACCTGCAACAATACTCGAAAAAGAGAACCACAAAATCCTATGGGACATGGACATACAGACGGACAAACCCATCGAAGCAAGAAGACCAGATGTCGTAATAATTAACAAGAAAGAAAAATTCTGTCAAATCGTAGACTTTACTGTCCCAGCTGACCACAGGGTGAGTATGAAAGAAAAGGAGAAACGGAACAAATACACAGAACTGGCCAGAGAGTTAAAAGGGATTTTGATGATGAAAAAAATCCAAATAATACCGATAATAGTAGGAGCACTAGGAACAATTCCGAAAAACTTTGAAAAAAGAATTGGAGAAATTGGAATCAGTGGAATGGCTGCAAAAATAAAACGACTAACGATAATAAAAACGCCTGAAATATTAAGGAAACCCCTTGAATGTGGAGAATAATACAAGTATCCAATATAATGAAGAAGCGTTACAGGACATGAAGAACACTGAAGCTGCACATCTACAAGTTCTACACCCCCATCACGCATCCCCTTCCATTGCCTCATCACCGTTCCCCCATCACCAAAAAAGTGATACCAAAGAGCCGAGAAGGATCAAGGAGGATGGAAAGACCGAGGAGAGAGCACTGACCAGACCTCCGCTGGACAAGTGCCAAGAGAACTGGGACCTTAGGGAGGTTTTTTGCCACTCAAATTCCAGTGGAAACCAATGGCCGCTGCTAGCGAGAAATCAATAGTAAGCGGCTGTTGCGAAAACGCAAATTTATTTTCAAAAGTTATCGAAAGAGTTGAAGAGTGCTGGAAATCTGGGGAGACGTTGTCACCCAGCTTCCAGGGAACACTACAGGTTTTCTTTTCAAGGAGAGATCCTTTATGACCTGTGTGAAAGCTCCTTGTGAGCCAATAATAACAATAAAAGATAAAGCATTAATAAGACATCTAATCGATGAGTGAGAAGAGTATTGGATCTTGTGAAAGCTGATTGTTATTTTCATTCCAGTGAAGAACAATGGCTATAATCATTGATATCGCTGTAACAGCTGATGTGAATGTAGAGGAAAAAGAAAAGAAGGCCCAAAATACCAATACATAAAACGTGAGATAAAAAAAGTGGAAGTTGGAGAAAGTAGTTGTAGTTATTGTGACGGGAACATTAGAGAGTGTAACAAGGATTTGACAAGTGGAATGAGAAAACTGGGATCTATTTGATTGCAACACAAAATAGTTGTAAAGGCTTAAGGATAGAAGGACCAAAAAGATAGAGCACTAACCAGACATCTACTGGATAAGTGCAAGGCGTATTGGGACATTGTTGAGATTTATTGCCATTTAAATTTCAGTGAAAACCAGTGATCATTGCCAGCGAGAAACCAATGGTCAGTTAATGTGATAACGCAAAGCTATTTGCAAAGTTATCGAAAGAGGTGGAGAGTATTACAAATCTGAGGAGGTCTGTTGTCACACAGATTCCAGAAAACACCACCAGTTATTATCAGCAATCTCTAATGATGGCAGAGTACTCCGAGAGAGTAAAAATAATAATGGAATACATTAGTATATTATAAAACGTGAAAGAAATTATCATTATTATTATTATTATTATTATTATTATTATTATTATTATTATCATTATTATCATTATTATCATTATTATTATTATTATTATTATTATCATTATTATTATTATTATTATTATCATTATTATCATTATTATTATTATCATTATTATTATTATTATTATTATCATTATTATTATTATTATTATCATTATTATCATTATTATTATTATCATTATTATTATTATTATTATCATTATCATTATTATTATTATTATTATTATCATTATCATTATTATTATCATTATTATTATTATTATTATTATCATTATTATTATTATTATCATTATTATCATTATTATTATTATTATTATTATTATTATTATTATCATTATTATTATTATTATTATTATTATCATTATCATTATTATTATCATTATTATTATTATTATTATTATTATCATTATTATTATTATTATTATTATCATTATTATTATTATTATTATCATTATTATTATTATTATTATCATTATTATCATTATTATTATTATTATTATCATTATTATTATTATTATCATTATTATTATCATTATTATTATTATCATTATTATTATTATCATTATTATTATTATTATCATTATTATTATTATTATTATTATTATTATTATTATTTACTCACAAAGAATAGTGGCACAAGCCATCGTCGAAGATTTCTCTTTGAGAACAATTTGTAATGTCGTCTGCAGTCTAAGTGACAACAAGTCTCCTCAGATTTCCAGTACTCTCCATCACTTTCGATAACTTTTGTAAATGAATTTGCGTTATCGCAACAGCCATTTACAATTGATTTCTCGTTGGCAGCGACCATTGGTCTCCACTGGAATTTGTACGGCAATAAACCTCCCTAAGGTTTCAGTCCTCTTTGCACTAATCCAGCGGAGGTCTGGCTAGTGCATCATCTCTTCGATCTTTCCATTCCCTTCGAGTCTCTTCACTTATTTGGTGTGGTGCGAGTTTATGGTAACATACTCACACAAAAAAGAAAAAAAAAGGTGACGGAAGGCAGGGACGCAGGGGAGTTAACTTACAATTATACCGTTTCATGAATCCATGTTATGTTCCTTTCTGTTTTACATGTATGTCCCCACTCTTTATCTGTGTCTAAATCAAAACGTAGATTCCATGAACAAAGCTTCTTTCTTAGAACTGCACGCCTGTGGAACTCTGTTCTGTCTGCCTGCTTCCCAACTGACTACAACCTGGATGTCTTCAATTCCAACGTTAACAAATTCCTAATGAACCGCCCCCTTAAGTAAACACTTCATTAAATCTCCACACTAACGTACTGTACTTGCAATAACCCTTATCCCTGAGTGGCTTCCGGGCCTTGATAAGTGGTGACCACCTTGTAAAAAAAATGTCCAGGTTGTGTCTGTCTTCGCATTAAAGGAGTTTCCTTAATATTTCTGCAGTTTACTTCTTCTTCTTCTTCTTCTTCTTATACTTCTTCTTCTTCTTCTTCTTCTTCTTCTTCTTATTATTATTATTATTATTATTATTATTATTATTAAGTTTAAAGCCTTTTCTTTAAATAATAAAATAAAACTTGCACACGTAATTATTCTTTCCTTTCTGTTTTATTATTATTAAGTTTAAACATCTGCTTTTTTTTACCATATAAACAAATTTGCATACGTGATTATTGAAGCGAGCTGGACAAACACGCGTTCACATTTTTTATTTATTTGTTATTGCGTTTTATCCAACATCCTAAACAATGCGCAATACATAAAGCAAAAACAAAAACGCATTCGCGCTGCGGGATGCATAAAACCTGGAACAACAAAAATATTTGACTATTTTTAACATGGTAATAAACAGGTTACGCAAAAATAATGTTAGCGACTCGAATATGTGATACAAGAGTTGCTCGCATCTTGAACTGAAGGTTTGGTTGCTTTAACAGTTTGTGATTCAGAAAATGCGATAAGTAAAATTATTAAAATAAATTTCTGTTTTATTATTGAAAAAAAGAATGCGTTAATATAAAAATGGATTTCATCAATACGGTGAACTGGTCGAAAAACGAGAAAGGTTTATTTGATTTCAAGGATGACGTCCTGTACTTTGTAAAATTCAGTCTGTCCGTTAAACGTCGAGGAGTGAGTTTGAGAATAAAGAATCTAAAACAAAATAAACACGTTTAGTGTCTTAAACTACTGAAGCAGATTCTTCCCAAAATGACGAGACGATTGACTACTGAAATTTACCAAGTAAGTGCATTTTTTTTGTTTTTACCTCGCATCTTTAGAAATTATAAGCAAATTCTCTAAATGTTGATATTAACCGTGACAAATAAACATAAGAAGCAACGTCATGCATGAATACTAGAATCGACATTCCATTACAAACAGTTGAAGGTATGTCTACGTTACAAACCTATTTGAAATTGCTTAAAAAGGAACACGGTGCGAGGTTACATATCTCTATTTGGTATACGCATACACACACATTTAAGACTTACATTTTACCTGACTCCCGATACAGGTAGTTCCCTATAAATCTAGCCCCTATCACAGCATTCTCTTAAGTGTTTTTTTAGGGAAGTCATCACTTGTCAAGGTCCAGAGGCCACTATAAAGGTTAAGAGTTGGGTCGATAGTGAGACAAGATGAGTCATGGTGGAAATTGGGTAGATTATCTATCTTCTTCGCATTTCTTCTTGATTCGACAGGAAGAGAGACGGGTGAGAAAGAAGGATTGTGGGATAGAAAGTTGTAGAAAAAGGAGTAGAAAGTTTTAAAACGAAATATATCATAAACACTTTCTAACTATCCTATTTTTTATCAACGCCTTGGAAACGCCAGGTTTCCAAGCTAATTAGTTATACAGATTCTCGCGAAGGATTTCAACGGAGACAGGTGTTAAGAGTGAGGGATGCCACCCAAATCAGCAAATTGTTTTAGTTAAAACTGCCCCCTTTGTGTGTAGGAGAAATGAATATAGGACAAACACATACACACAAATACAAACACACACACACATATTTATAATTATTTTAACTGCAGACATCAATGCAAGAAGTAATAATTACTGCCAGTCGAAGGACTCGAACCCAGACACAAAGTAATCTTTGACTATGCAGTCTGGTATTCAATCCTCAGGCTACTAAGAATTATCACGTGCAATTTACGCTAAGGCCGGCAGCTTATAATAATTATCTTAAAGAACCCCTGTACTAGTTGAAGAGGATAATATAATAGTATTTTTATAAACAAATATAAACTATGATAACCTAAAGACACTAGTGTTTCATGTTTAAGCAATCATCAGTGTAGGAAGTCATAATTACTGCCGCTCGAAGGATTTTAAATCATTCAGAAAGTCACTTTGACTCTGCAATCCAATATCCATCTCCCATTTATATATATATATATATATATTCAATTTGTCTTTACATAAGCAATAATTTGTTGCTACACAGTCATGAGCACGTTTCGGTCTTCTAGTTTTCAGTAACTAGAGACCTTTTCAGGCAACAATATATATATATATATATATATATATATATATATATTTATATATATATATATATATATATATATATATAACTACTTCATTTATTCACATAATTTAATATACGAAAGTATAGATTTATGCGTAAACTTTAAGTATTTACTTCAAAAGTGCTCAATACGTAGGTAGAGCTAGTTAGTAATTTATAAAATAGAATGCTCTACCAATGAGCTATATCCTCAGATGACAATAAATCTGAACACATACAGGCAGATCCCGGTGTGTCTGAGCAGTCCTCTTTATGAATGCAGTACTCACCTCCATAGCATATGGGCTAGAAAAAGTGCCCTGAAAATTTCCTGCTTTATCACACCCAGGCAAACTTACTGCAACTGGCAGGGACCCCCACTTCAGAAAAACAAGATAACACGCGATGACTTCGTTCACCATATGTACATGGAAGGCACGTACTCTTCTTGAGAACCAGAAAACAAGCAGACCTTGAAGGCGAATCGCCTCGGTAGCCAGAGAGTGTGGTCGAAACTATGTGAACATATCAACTCGATCAGAAACTCGCCTGGTAGAGAGCAGTTAACTCACATAGGGCAAAAGTGTCTATACCTTCGTGTGGAATGAACCTAAGGTCGGGTAGCGTCGATAGGCAACAACTGAAGTCGCAATTAAAACTCAGCACATCAGAAATCTGATTTCTCTATCTTAAGGGACCGATGATCGACTTATGACAATGTGCTTACTCGTGAAGAGCAAGTCATGCCACACTTATCAGCATATATGCTCCAACGATGACTCATCTGGATGTGGTGAAGGACAGGTTCTACCAAGGACTAGGGGTGTACCGATTAACCGGCAGGTAATCGGTAACCGGCCTTATCGACCAGTTTGCTAAATATTCAGTAAGTTGTTAAAGTGGGGATCTTATTATCAACAGCTTACCTTACAAGAGAGTTTCATTGTTCTAAATTATTTTTTAGCATATAACTTGTTGAATTTCACCATGTGGTCACATCTTGAATGAGTTTATGTTTTTGTTTTTTTTTAATTAATCTGATTTATTATTTCGGTTAATTCGGTAATTGCTAATGGGGACAGATTAAAGTGAGTGACTATATTTCTGTTAATTGTAACGATTGCCTTAATAACCTGTTGGGAAAATAATGAGTCATTTATTGAGAGTTGCAAAACAGGATGGTGACTGTAAACCACATTCCCTGACACCGCAACCATATTTTCTCATGAATTCTGCAAGAATAAGAAAACTTTATTGGAGATTTTATACACATCAAGAACATTATGCAATTTTAAATTTATTCATTCCCCTGTGTATGTACCATGGAATAGAACAACTCTAAGCACAACTCCGCACTATTCAAACACATAAAAAGAGCATTATTTGTAGTGTCAAAGATCTGTAGTCAAAGAAATACTGCTAATTTCATCAAAAGATGATCGAATTTTTGCGTTCACTGCAGGTTACTAAAGGTTGCAGCAGTGACAGGTTCGTTCGTTCTTGCCGCGTGTCAAATTCAAGATTCAAAAACAGCCCATTCATGGTGAGCTGCTAAAAGAAATAAAAAAAGAATCGTAGAAAAGCGGCAACGATTCAAGAACAGTCTGAGGATCTCCTTCAAAGAATGCAGTTTGTATTTTAACTCGTGCGAAAAACTAACCTAAACAGATGTTTCTGGGTGCTAGAAAACAGAAAGAGACCACAACAGCTGATTCTGCACGAATTGAAGAACGTGAGAGGAAACATACTCCCAGAAAAGAGGGAGAAGCCTCTGCTACAGAATCATCCCACGGGTTTCCCATATGCGGGGGATATTTCAGAGCTCAAATCGTCTGACAAGCCACATTCAGCCACATAGAACCAATGCATGATCACGGTCATTTTTACAAGCGTAAAACGAACATCAGTCCAATGTGTTTGTCACTGGTCTTAGGTTATAACCTGACACCACTAACAAACACATTGGACTCGTCAGTTAACATTCAACATTACTGCAAGTCTAGAATAAGGTTGCTGTTTTTTGGAATGTCCAGGATTCTCCGATATATATACTCGCATCCTCTGTTGCTCTCTTTCGCTCTCTCTCTCTCCTCCAATATATATATATATATATATATATATATATATATATATATATATATATATATATATATATATATATGGACACACACGCATATATATATATATATATAGTAATTTATAAAATATATATGGCGATTAAGCTACACTGAATATTCTGCGTTTCATCCAACTATAGGATTCGTCAGGCTTATGCGCGAATTCTGTCGTTGCTTCTTGTTTTTATATATGTTGACGATATCTAGTTGGCCAATCAGCTTTCTAGTGTTCACCGCGCCCCTTCCTATCAGCAAATGGGCATGCATTTTATCAAACAAAGGATCTGTTTTAGAACTAGGTTAGTGGTTTTATGTGGCCGTTCTCCTTTTTTTCTTTTTTTTTATACATATAAATATACCTATGTGTATACAATAATGCACATATATATATACATATATACATATATATATATATATACATATATGTGTGTGATCGTTTATGTATATTCATGTTTATTTAATTTATTTATTTGTTTGTTTTCTATTGTTATTGTTAGTTTTAAAGCTATTTTGTATCGCTATCCTAGAGTAAGTTTTATTTTGTGAACACAATTGCTTGCTATTTCCCGCCTACAGTTTAATAGATTTTGGGGTTCTTTAAAGTACAGGATAGAAAATTTTTCATGGAGGCATAATTTACATGGGTCGTCTAAATGTCTGCATGTGGTAGCTTGTCTCATTATTTTCCATTCGACTACCGGCGAATGTCCGCTTTCTTTGAGTTCCCAGTATTTATTCGCTAGTGTTGTTTTTATACGGTGTTTTTTTTTTTTTTTTTGAATGTGCTTTTGTGGTCATAGTATCGGGTTTTGAAATCTAAGGAAGTCATGCCTATGTAATATTTCTTGTTATTCGGGTTTTCTTTCGCAAATATTGTTGCTTGATAAACTACGCTTTTTGTTAGACATTTATTTTGGACTGGGCAAAGTGTGCGGTGTCTACAATTGCATTTATCTTGTTCGTTATTAGTATTTTTATTTATGGTATGGTTGTTCTTGTCCGGGGTTGGTTTGTTATTATTATTATTATTATTATTATTATTATTATTATTATTATTATTATTATTATTATTTCTGCTAGTGTTGGTTTTATTTCTGTCATGGTGTCTACTTTTTTATTGTTTATTTTGTTGTTGTTTACATTGTTTTCATTTAGTACTTTGTTATTATGTGCCTTAATTATCATCTCTAAATTTTCGCAACAACTGTAAGATAACTTCAAGGTATTTTTATTGAATATTTTGTGTAAGGGGTTGGTTGCGGGAAAGTGTTTTTCAATAAGATCTAGAAATTTCTTGCCAAGTTTTGTTTTTAACATTTGATTGTATGGGGCCGTGTACCAAATTATAGTTCTTTTTCTTCTGTTTTTAATTTTATTATAGTTGTTGGTGTTTTGTTGCTTATATTTGATATTGATATTTTTGTATCCACTATTTTTTAGGGCTGTTTCGTAAATATTGGATGACCTGGTGAATGCATTTTCATCGCTTGAGTTATTACTGAGTCTACTTACGATCGAGTTAGGAATATGCTTTATAATTGATGGTGGGTGGTTGGACTTAAGGTTTACGTAAATTGGAGTAGCGTTATCCTTTAAGTATGGTTCATATGTGTTTTTATTTAAGTTTAACGTGACGTCCTGGAAGTTTGTTATTTTTATGTTAGCTGATATGTCCGCTTTTAGGCCTAATTTTTTCATTTCTTTGTGTATGATTTTCTTAAAGTTTTCTCCCTTGACTTTGTTGGAGTTTTTTATTATAGCTAGTCCGTCATCTCTATATAGGCCGATATCCGTAGTATCGAATATGCTTGTGAGGGTATATAGAATGAATAATCCCACAAGATCTGATGCCTCTGCAGAGTCTCTGGCACCCATCGCCAAATCGAATGAATTTTTCATTTTAGTTTTTATCCATTGGTTATTGTTATTTATTAGAACCGATTTTCTACATTTTTTAATTATGTTGATTTCTTCTGAGGATATATCCGTGTATACCTCGGCAAATTCTAGGGCAATGTTAAAAAGTTCTTCGGATATCGAGGGATAAAAGTCTATGATGTCAAACTGTATGAACGTACATTTATCTTTGTTTTCTATATTTTTAAACCAGGTGATTGCTTCGGTAGTATTTGCCCACTGGTTTAGTTCTAGGTCCTGTTTGATTTGTTTGTTTACTCTAGAAAGTATAGTTTTGCTAATTCTACCTATTTCTGGTTTAGTTGGGTTTATCAGGCGGGTGCTGGGATTATTATTAAAGTCCCATTTGTGGTCTTTAAGCAGAATGTATGACTCTCTAGGTTTCAATTTGCCAACTTTATCGCTAATTTTTAGTTTATCGGTAACTTGTTTACTTTCAGTATTTATTATATCTATGTAATCGCATTTGTTTGTGTCTAGTTTTTTGTAGTTTTTTGTAATGTTTTCTGTGATTAGTTTGTTATATTCTTGCTTATCTATTTTATAAAAGTTTCTTGTTTTATCTGCTTTTACAAAGATTTTATTAGAGTTGTTTATGTTTCTAACGATTTTGTGTAGTTTCCGTTGGAAATTGTTAGGTTGACTGTGGAATTCTAGGTTTTTAATTACGTTTAAAAGGTCATTTTCAAAGTTTATCAAAAGGTCTACTGTTTTCGCATTTTAAAGGGTTTTAAAACCATAGGATTCTTTTTTGTTTACGTTTTCATTTTGAAGGGAGAAATTTGCTCGCCATCGCATTCGGCGTATTAGTTCATCTGTTTTTTGGATTAATTTAATAATATAGCTATGCTTGCTGGGTGTGGGGATGTTTTTTAGCGATGTTTCGAAATTAACTCTTTCCATATCTATTTTTAATGTGGTGAAATAAATTCTTTTGAAAGTGCTCGACTGTTTTAGGAGCTAAGTATAACTACTTCATTTATTCACATGAATTTAATCTACGAAAGTATAGATTTATGCGTAAACTTTAAGTATTTACTTCAAAAGTGCTCAATACGTAGGTAGAGCTAGTTAGTAATTTATAAAATATATATGGCGATTAAGCTACACTGAATATTCTGCGTTTCATCCAACTATAGGATTCGTCAGGCTTATGCGCGAATTCTGTCGTTGCTTCTTGTTTTTATATATGTTGACGATATCTAGTTGGCCAATCAGCTTTCTAGTGTCCACCGCTCCCCTTCCTATCAGCAAATGGGCATGCATTTTATCAAACAAAGGATCTGTTTTAGAACTACGTTAGTGGTTTTAGGTGGCCGTTCTCCTTTTTTTCTTTTTTTTATACATATAAATATACCTATGTGTATACAAAATCGCACATATATATATACATATATACATATATATATATACATACATATATGTGTGTGATCGTTTATGTATATTCATGTTTATTTAATTTATTTATTTGTTTGTTTTCTATTGTTATTGTTAGTTTTAAAGCTATTTTGTATCGCTATCCTAGAGTAAGTTTTATTTTGTGAACACAGTTGTTTGCTATTTCCCGCCTACAGTTTAATAGATTTTGGGGTTCTTTAAAGTACAGGATAGAAAATTTTTCATGGAGGCATAATTTACATGGGTCGTCTAAATGTCTGCATGTGGTAGCTTGTCTCATTATTTTCCATTCGACTACCGGCGAATGTCCGCTTTCTTTGAGTTCCCAGTATTTATTCGCTAGTGTTGTTTTTATACGATGTTTTTTTATTTTTGAATGTGCTTTTGTGGTCATAGTATCGGGTTTTGAAATCTAAGGAAGTCATGCCTATGTAGTATTTCTTGTTATTCGGGTTTTCTTTCCTAACCTAGTTCTAAAACAGATCCTTTGTTTGACAAATGCATGCCCATTTGCTGATAGGAAGGGGCGCGGTGGACACTAGAAAGCTGATTGGCCAACTAGAAATCGTCAACATATATAAAAACAAGAAGCAACGACAGAATTCGCGCATAAGCCTGACGAATCCTATAGTTGGATGAAACGCAGAATATTCAGTGTAGCTTAATCGCCATATATATTTTATAAATTACTAACTAGCTCTACCTACGTATTGAGCACTTTTGAAGTAAATACTTAAAGTTTACGCATAAATCTATACTTTCGTATATTAAATTCATGTGAATAAATGAAGTAGTTATACTTTGCTCCTAAAACAGTCGAGCACTTTCAAAAGAATTTATTTCACCACATTAAAAATAGATATGGAAAGAGTTAATTTCGAAACATCGCTAAAAAACATCCCCACACCCAGCAAGCATAGCTATATTATTAAATTAATCCAAAAAACAGATGAACTAATACGCCGAATGCGATGGCGAGCAAATTTCTCCCTTCAAAATGAAAACGTAAACAAAAAAGAATCCTATGGTTTTAAAACCCTTAAAAATGCGAAAACAGTAGACCTTTTTATAAACTTTGAAAATGACCTTTTAAACGTAATTAAAAACCTAGAATTCCACAGTCAACCTAACAATTTCCAACGGAAACTACACAAAATCGTTAGAAACATAAACAACTCTAATAAAATCTTTGTAAAAGCAGATAAAACAAGAAACTTTTATAAAATAGATAAGCAAGAATATAACAAACTAATCACAGAAAACATTACAAAAAACTACAAAAAACTAGACACAAACAAATGCGATTACATAGATATAATAAATACTGAAAGTAAACAAGTTACCGATAAACTAAAAATTAGCGATAAAGTTGGCAAATTGAAACCTAGAGAGTCATACATTCTGCTTAAAGACCACAAATGGGACTTTAATAATAATCCCAGCACCCGCCTGATAAACCCAACTAAACCAGAAATAGGTAGAATTAGCAAAACTATACTTTCTAGAGTAAACAAACAAATCAAACAGGACCTAGAACTAAACCAGTGGGCAAATACTACCGAAGCAATCACCTGGTTTAAAAATATAGAAAACAAAGATAAATGTACGTTCATACAGTTTGACATCATAGACTTTTATCCCTCGATATCCGAAGAACTTTTTTAACATTGCCCTAGAATTTGCCGAGGTATACACGGATATATCCTCAGAAGAAATCAACATAATTAAAAAATGTAGAAAATCAGTTCTAATAAATAACAATAACCAATGGATAAAAACTAAAATGAAAAATTCATTCGATTTGGCGATGGGTGCCAGAGACTCTGCAGAGGCATCAGTTCTTGTGGGATTATTCATTCTATATACCCTCACAAGCATATTCGATACTACGGATATCGGCCTATATAGAGATGACGGACTAGCTATAATAAAAAACTCCAACAAAGTCAAGGGAGAAAACTTTAAGAAAATCATACACAAAGAAATGAAAAAATTAGGCCTAAAAGCGGACATATCAGCTAACATAAAAATAACAAACTTCCAGGACGTCACGTTAAACTTAAATAAAAACACATATGAACCATACTTAAAGGATAACGCTACTCCAATTTACGTAAACCCTAAGTCCAACCACCCACCATCAATTATAAAGCACATTCCTAACTCGATCGTAAGTAGACTCAGTAATAACTCAAGCGATGAAAATGCATTTAACAGGTCATCCAATATTTACGAAACAGCCCTAAAAAATAGTGGATACAAAAATATCAATATCAAATATAAGCAACAAAACACCAACAACTATAATAAAATTAAAAACAGAAGAAAAAGAACTATAATTTGGTACACGGCCCCATACAATCAAATGTTAAAAACAAAACTTGGCAAGAAATTTCTAGATCTTATTGAAAAACACTTTCCCGCAACCAACCCCTTACACAAAATATTCAATAAAAATACCTTGAAGTTATCTTACAGTTGTTGCGAAAAGTTAGAGATGATAATTAAGGCACATAATAACAAAGTACTAAATGAAAACAATGTAAACAACAACAAAATAAACAATAAAAAAGTAGACACCATGACAGAAATAAAACCAACACTAGCAGAAATAATAATAATAATAATAATAATAATAATAATAATAATAATAATAATAATAATAATAATAATAATAATAATAATCACAAACCAACCCCGGACAAGAACAACCATACCATAAATAAAAATACTAATAACGAACAAGATAAATGCAATTGTAGACACCGCACACTTTGCCCAGTCCAAAATAAATGTCTAACAAAAAGCGTAGTTTATCAAGCAACAATATTTGCGAAAGAAAACCCGAATAACAAGAAATATTACATAGGCATGACTTCCTTAGATTTCAAAACCCGATACTATGACCACAAAAGCACATTCAAAAATAAAAAAAACACCGTATAAAAACAACACTAGCGAATAAATACTGGGAACTCAAAGAAAGCGGACATTCGCCGGAAGTCGAATGGAAAATAATGAGACAAGCTACCACATGCAGACATTTAGACGACCCATGTAAATTATGCCTCCATGAAAAATTTTCTATCCTGTACTTTAAAGAACCCCAAAATCTATTAAACTGTAGGCGGGAAATAGTAAACAACTGTGTTCACAAAATAAAACTTACTCTAGGATAGCGATACAAAATAGCTTTAAAACTAACAATAACAATAGAAAACAAACAAATAAATAAATTAAATAAACATGAATATACATAAACGATAACACATATATGTATATATAGAGAGATATGTATATATGTATATATGTATATATATGTGCGATTTTGTATACACGTAGGTATATTTATATGTATAAAAAAAAGAAAAAAAGGAGAACGGCCACATAAAACAACTAACCTAGTTCTAAAACAGATCCTTTGTTTGATAAAATGCATGCCCATTTGCTGATAGGAAGGGGCGCGGTGGACACTAGAAAGCTGATTGGCCAACTAGAAATCCTCAATATATATAAAAACAAGAAGCAACGACAGAATTCGCGCATAAGCCTGACGAATCCTATAGTTGGATGAAACGCAGAATATTCAGTGTAGCTTAATCGCCATATATATTTTATAAATTACTATATATATATATATATATATATATATATATGCGTGTGTGTCCACATATATATATATATATATATATATATATATATATATATATATATTGGAGGAGAGAGAGAGAGCGAAAGAGAGCAACAGAGGATGCGAGTATATATCGGAGAATCCTGGACATTCCAAAAAACAGCAACCTTATTCTAGACTTGCAGTAATGTTGAATGTTAACTGACGAGTCCAATGTGTTTGTCAGTGGTGTCAGGTTATAACCTAAGACCAGTGACAAACACATTGGACTGATGTTCGTTTTACGCTTGTAAAAATGACCGTGATCATGCATTGGTTCTATGTGGCTGAATGTGGCTTGTCAGACGATTTGAGCTCTGAAATATCCCCCGCATGTGGGAAACCCGTGGGATGATTCTGTAGCAGAGGCTTCTCCCTCTTTTCTGGGAGTATGTTTCCTCTCACGTTCTTCAATTCGTGCAGAATCAGCTGCTGTGGTCTCTTTCTGTTTTCTAGCACCCAGAAACATCTGTTTTGGGTTAGTTTTTCGCACGAGTTAAAATACAAACTGCATTCTTTGAGGGAGACCCTCAGACTGTTCTTGAATCGTTGCCGCTTTTCTACGATTCTTTTTTTATTTCTTTTAGCAGCTCACCATGAATGGGCTGTTTTTTGAATCTTGAATTTGACACGCGGCAAGAACGAACGAACCTTTCACTGCTGCAACCTTCAGTAACCTGCAGTGAACACAAAAATTCGATCATCTCTTGATGAAATTAGCAGCATTTCTTTGACTACAGACCTTTGACACTACAAATAATGCTCTTTTTATGTGTTTGAATAGTGCGGAGTTGTGCTTAGAGTTTTTCCATTCCATGGTACAGACACAGGGGAATGAATAAATGAAAAATTACATAATGTTCGTGATGTGTATAAAATCTCCAATAAAGTTTTCTTATTCTTGCAGAATTCATGAGAAAATATGGTTGCGGTGTCAGGGAATGTGGTTTACAGTCACCATCCTGTTTTGCAACTCTCAATAAATGACTCATTATTTTCCCAACAGGTTATTAAGGCAATCGTTACAATTAACAGAAATATAGTCACTCACTTTAATCTGTCCCCATTAGCAATTACCGAATTAACCGAAATAATAAATCAGATTAATTTAAAAAAAAAAAACATAAACTCATTCAAGATGTGACCACATGGTGAAATTCAACAGGTTATATGCTAAAAAATAATTTAGAGCAATGAAACTCTCTTGTAAGGTAAGCTGTTGATAATAAGATCCCCACTTTAACATCTTACTGAATATTCAGCAAACTGGTCGATAAGGCCGCTTACCGATTACCTGCCGGTTAATCGGTACACCCCTAGTCCTTGGTAGAACCTGTCCTTCACCACATCCAGATGAGTCATCGTTGGAGCATATATGCTGATAAGTGTGGCATGACTTGCTCTTCACGAGTAAGCACATTGTCATAAGTCGATCATCGGTCCCTTAAGATAGAGAAATCAGATTTCTGATGTGCTGAGTTTTAATTGCGACTTCAGTTGTTGCCTCTCGACGCTACCCGACCTTAGGTTCATTCCACACGAAGGTATAGACACTTTTGCCCTATGTGAGTTAACTGCTCTCTACCAGGCGAGTTTCTGATCGAGTTGATATGTTCACATAGTTTCGACCACACTCTCTGGCTACCGAGGCGATTCGCCTTCAAGGTCTGCTTGTTTTCTGGTTCTCAAGAAGAGTACGTGCCTTCCATGTACATATGGTGAACGAAGTCATCGCGTGTTATCTTGTTTTTCTGAAGTGGGGGTCCCTGCCAGTTGCAGTAAGTTTGCCTGGGTGTGATAAAGCAGGAAATTTTCAGGGCACTTTTTCTAGCCCATATGCTATGGAGGTGAGTACTGCATTCATAAAGAGGATTGCTCAGACACACCGGGATCTGCCTGTATGTGTTCAGATTTATTGTCATCTGAGGATATAGCTCATTGGTAGAACATTCGTCTTCAGATTGAATGATCCCCTGTTCAAACCTCTTGTGTGGTACCTTACCATTTTATTTTAACTGTTTTCTTATTAATGAGTTCCATTTACGATAAAAGAAGAGATGCTATTTAAAATCGCCACAAATCATTTCTTCGTTTGCATATTTTGAAATAAACATTAATCAATAGTGACTTTTCTAGGGAATTCATCGTTGGGCCCAAATATCAGCTGACGTAATATTGTACACAAACGCAGACGTAATTTGATGCACGACATTATCATTACTTTTTTTAATTTCTTTTGCGAATTAGCCCACCGGGAAATTATTCCTCGTAAGATATAATAATCAATAGGGTATTGATTCTATAATAATACATACGCAACCTGCATAAGTTAAAATATCATGTTTAAGCGTATTGCACGACCGGGCAACGCCGAGTGTCCAGTTAGTAACATATAAAATTAAAAAATATAATATTTTTGTTGTTTTCGATTATTGTTTTGTTTTGCCTTTTTATCCGCGGCATTTTCAAAAAAAGGTGAAAAACAGGTTTTACATAAAGAAGGAAGGTAACCTCGCAGCTGAAAAGGCGATGATGTACATCTATCGATCCGTTTCGAAAATATAATATTATTGTCGTTTTCGTTTTTGTTATGTACAGCATTTAAAAAAAAATGAAAAGCTTAAATCCTTCCTAATTGAAAAGGCGATGGTTTAACCGTTTAGTGATAGTACAATCCTCTCGTCGAAAGAAACAGTTGAGGTAGGAACAACTTTATCGTATAATGAATGAAAAGAATTTCTAACAGTTACGAGATAACATACAAACGTGGACTGGAAACAGTCTACTAGACAGGTTAAAACAAATGTGGAGTTTCAAATTTCTAGCGGTTATCTATTACAAAAAAACACACACACGGAGAAGATTGCAAAATACAAGAGTTAATTTTTTTTTAAGTAATTGTAATACATAAGATCGTTAAAGCTGTCGGAATCATGCAAACAATGTAAATAACAAAATATTCGATCTTCAAAACCA
Source organism: Euprymna scolopes (assembly GCF_053919585.1). Classification (NCBI taxonomy): domain Eukaryota; kingdom Metazoa; phylum Mollusca; class Cephalopoda; order Sepiida; family Sepiolidae; genus Euprymna; species Euprymna scolopes. The sequence goes on along the minus strand of NC_136484.1, from coordinate 143,261,281 downwards.
CAAAAAATATTTTATTTCATTTTTATTTTTATAATTTGCTCGTGCTTTTTGCTTTAGTGACATGTCAGATAGAACGTCATTCCCGCTAAAATTACGAAGCAAAAGAAAATTCTTTCGGATTTTCTATTTATTTTTTGTCCTTATTTTCTAGCGTGATGGCTTATGCCGAATCAAAGCTGCATCAACTTACACAAGATGACTTGAAAAGAAAATTGTTCACTTGTCTTTTATTCTTATTTCCTATTGCGTTTCGTGAAACGTCCTAAAGAAAGAATATTGCATCCCAAAATAAGAAATAAACAATATATTTCAAAACCCACGGCGCCAAAAATATATCCAAACATTGAATACGCTAATAAAGTAAAGCGTACGGCATCTAAATTATGATATTGCTTTACGTTGTAACACTAACGTCAGAAGTCATAAAAAACATGTCTTAGTTTTTACGTTAAAACACCAAAGTCAAATTGAACACGACTTATGCTTTACATTATAACACCAAAGTAAGAATTGAAAAAAATATACTTTGTACATTCTACGTTGTAACACCAAAGTCAGAATTAAACAAGACACGTCTTACGCGTTACTTTCTAACACCAAAGTCAGAATTGAAAAGAACACGTCTAACAGTTTAGATCATAACAGCAAAGTTAGAACTTATTTGAACGGAAGGACTGACTGCTCTGTCTTTTTTTAATACCATGTTACCTTTTGCGTTTCTCAGTGCGTGCTGATTCGTCAATCGTGGCCTATTTGTGGGTTGCAGCACGCCAGGAATATATGTTTTGGGCTAGGTGTTCACATAAGTCAGAATACAAAACGGTTATAGGAACAACTCCAAGCTGTCCTTGAACAGTTTCCGCTGTCCTACGATTCTTTTTTTTCTTTAAACAGCTCAGCTCTTTTTACTTCTTAATACTATATGAGGTATTCCCAAAGATATGTCACGGAAACGTTGATAATTCCAAAATTATGTATCTGATCAAGCTGAAGTTTTACATGGTGATTACTGCTATCAAATAGCATCAGCACTATAAATATTTTTTCGTTAGAATACGGTTTGAATGAGATTTTTATCGGATATTTGCGAAATGGACACACTATAGTAAAATCTATTTATGAAAAAACTGCAAAACTTTGATTTAAAATGTAATTTAAGTCAAATAACATTATTGTTAAATATGCATTAGTTCGACGCTAACAAAATAGTCAACTTTTGTTTTCTTTACATTTCAGTTATATACTTAAATTGTTTTAGCCCTGCTTTTGTCCTGGGGTAGCATGCAGTCTGGGTGAGTTTAACCGGTTTATTTCGAAGGAGAAATATAAAATTCCCAAGTTCTCTTAAGTTGCATGCGTATCCCTCTCAGATGAAATGATTTTAATAGTGTTAGCATTTGCAGATTTTTTGTTGTTTTGCATGAAGATGTCGCCTCATTCCGACTAGAGCATCTAATACTTTCAAATAATCCCCTATCTGTTACTGACAAGACTCGACGTTGCTTAACTTCAATGATCTAATAAGAATCGGCGTGTCAACGTAATTATGATAGATTGCTTTAGTAGTTTTAACTGGGCGTCATGAATAAATTAGATCTGAGTTACTATATTGTATTTGTCTTTTCTATAAATGGAATTTGAGAGAAATTTATAACCATGAACGGCATAAAATTGTGAGATATATTTGGTTAATCATAATAGTCGTGTGAATTATTTAGAATTAAACGAACATACACAATCTTAGCTCTCAATATATTCGCCTTTTTTTATCCAAATCATTTTCTTTCTTCCCTTCACAAACGATACGACATCCATTCTTAATAACCACAGCAGCAGTACTCACCTGAACTAAAATAAGTTGCAATCCAAAACGACAAATATTGTTAACGACGACGCACGCGAACGACGTTAATTCTGTCGCATCCAAAACAGATTTCTCACCTCGAGCGAAAATGTCACTCATTTTATTCAGCTTTTTGGGACTGCCAAAAGCGACTATTTTTTTATAATCACGACTGTTAGTCAATGTTTTCTAGCATCTATTTCATTTATTATTAATTTTAATAATACGTTACACGACTTCATTGCTCACGCGTACATTATCACATTATCACCTAGTTGAAATTGATATTGTCTGATCCGCAATATATCTATAATCTAAAGCTGAATGTGTGTGTGTGTGTGTGTGTGTGTGTGTGTGTGTGTGTGTGTGTGTGTGTGTGTGTGTGTGTGTGATCACGAATAGGCTCCTATATGGTTGACTATTTTAAAAAACTAATTACATATGATGATAGAAGATGTATCGAGACACAGGAATGGGTATGTTTGATCTGGCAGAACGGTGGTTCATAAAAATTGTGGGGTCTGCGTTCGCGCATGGTCCACAAAGTATGGAAATAAAAGATTTAAAAATTTAAAAAAAAACGTTTACAAGTGTTTTTGATATAGATGTGCATAAGAATACGTTGATAAGTATGTTTCAACTTAAATAGGGATGGTATAATAAAATTATGGGGTCTGCGTTCGCGCCTGGCCTCCATAGAATGGAAATATGCACAAACTTTAATAAAGACTTTTCATATATCATATATTTTCATCATATTTTGCTTTGGTTTTGATACCCCCAAATTCGAAGCTATCTCTTTACAACCCTTCCTTTTCATAACCTATCATACTTTCATAAATCAGAGTATATTTTCCGTAGGCTCTTTTTGAACCCAGTTAACGACGGTTACTTTTGCTAGTATATATATATATATATATATATATGTATATATATATATATACTAGCAAAAGCAAAGTATGATGAAAGTAAAAATAAAATAAATAAACCCCATAATTTGTCATACCATACCTGTTCACACTGAAACACTTATCACAATGTTCTGTAGATCTATTTTAAAAACCCTTGTTAAACTTTGTGACATATTTCCATTCTATGGAGGTCAGGCGCGAACGAACACCCTATAAGTTTATTATACCATATTTCTTCAAACTGAAACATAATTATCAAAGTATAATTACGCAGACAGATATGAAAAGTCTGTATTAAAGTTTATGCCTATTTCCAACGCAGACCCCACAATTGTATTATACCATCCCGATTTAAATTAAAACATACTTATCAAAGTATTATTATGTACATCTATATCAAAAACACTTGTAAACGTTTGTTTTTTTAAATTTTTAAATCTTTTATTTCCATACTTTGTGGACCAGGCGTGTACGCAGACCCCACAATTTTAATGAATCATCATTATGCCAGATCAAACATACCCATTCCTGTGTCTCGATACATCTTAGATCATTATATGTGATCAGTTTTCTATAATAGTCAACCATATAGGAGCCTATTCGTAACCAGACACACACACAGACGTTCAGCTTTATATATATATATATATATATATATATATATATATATATATATATATATATATATATATATATAAAACTATGGATACCCACGAAGGGTTGCTTGCGCGTGAAATTTTTGTGGCAGGAGGTGCGCAATCTTCAACCACACCTCTCCTTACCCGACATTGTTAAATACCAGTTGCAAGTGAAGTGTATGTACAGGACGACTGGAAACAAATGCTGAGATAAGCAGAGAGCTCATACAGCGCCTAGAATTCCCAAATGGACACCCATCTGATACTAACGTTGCTTAACTTCGGTGATCTGACGAGAATCGGTGTGTCAACGTGATTATGCCGTCTCTAAAACGTACTAAAGACAAGATTATTACTGGCTATGTGATAAGGACTGAAATCGGTGCAAATGCATAAAAACTCTCTGATAAAATAATAAATGATAGTCTACTAATTTCTAACGTTCTAAAAGAACTATCTGGTGGCTTTAAACCATTTACCATTTGTAATAACCCAAAAAGGTACACCCATCAAATTCAGTCAATTCAAAGTCGCACAAAAAGTTAGGAAAATAAATAAATAAATATTATGATCATGGGAAATATATAAAAAAATGTTGGCTGTGTCATACGTTTCGCGGACTTTACGTTAATGCTTGCATTTTATTAATACTAACAAAAAATGTGCGCCGGTGCCACGCATATTTGCTAATATTGTATAAATTATTTCATGAATTGAAGAGAATCTGGACAAAAATCTATAAAAGATACAGGAAAAATATTGCGTTCAATGTAAAACGGGTTTAGAAACGTATTGCATGTTTACATTTGGAGATATTGCTTTTCGGAAACAGAAATAAAAATGGCCGCTCTAGTGTTGGATGACGTGATCGAATGAAACTTTTACCTGTAAATGTTTATTGCAGATCAGATTTTTACCCAAGATATCTTTATTGCCACTTTCTGTACACCATCCATTTTTATGGCTTGAATTTATAGCGTCGTTTTGCCAGTGATTTCTGGATTTTGCAATGCCGCTGCACTCCATCAGCGTCATAAAAAATTGTTTGTTTTACCAAACAATTTAAAGAAAAATGACTACATTGTTATGAAAAATATCTACAAAACTACAGAAAGTTGCCAGAACTGAATCAAATTACACTACTTACATCATATCTTTTCTCTCAAACTGTTATTTTATATTTTAGTTTGGTCATATATTTTTCATTATATTTTCTAATTAAACTGATAATATTGTAACGAAATAACTCTGAAGTGAAGCGAAAGACAAAATAGTAAATACGAATTATATCCAAGATGTTCGTTACCATTATATGCGTTATGTAGGTCAGGAGTGTGAGCAAACGTCGACTCTATCTCTTATTCTTCAACAAGGGAAACAAACAGGAATTATCTGCTGTTCAATTAAAAAAAAAAAAA
>NC_136484.1:143156471-143253971 GCF_053919585.1 Euprymna scolopes | reverse complement strand
GAGCAAAAAAAATAGGCCAAGAGTGAAAGAAGGAAGAAATCGATTTTTCAATATTTTTCCATGAATTTTTGTTAAGTTTAACTGAAAATTTATGTTTTGTAGATCATTTATTATTATAGCATATGATAATAAGTGAAAAAAAGTATTCTAAAAATGGTAAGACCGCATCTTGGCGAGGATATAAAAAACGAATTACAGGATTAAGGCTGTCCAAAATGATTTACAAGCAGATTTTTTTTTTATATTTTAAGAAAAGAAAATGTGAAAACATCTTTTTCTGTAGTGAAACGAATTGGTCAAAGGTTCGAAGTTGAACGCTTGGTAAAAGGAAAATCTGGATCTGGTCGCCCTAGAGCATCCAATTTGAAGGACGACCACATGCTTAAATTAACTATTTTGAAGGAAAAAAATAACTTATGTTGACCATAGCAAAGAATTCAAAACAGGGGCTGGAAATTCTCTTTCTCGATATACAATATCTAGAATGAAACAAAAAATGGGATTTTCCCCTAAAAGGCGTGCAATGAAGCCATTTTTATCTAAGAAGAACATCAATGACAGAAAGAGATTTTTCTCGTGTCATGACAAGAAAGATACAGACTGGTTCAGGAATGTTTTCCGATTAGATAGAATCAAGATTTTGTCTTGTTAGTGATGCTTCTGATGCTCCTGAACGGTGCAATCGAAGATGTTAAGCATGATTTTCGCCAAGTTGCATAAAAATTATTTTGCGTATGATATTGACAGGTTACGTCGAAAATCAAAGAACAGTAACAAAGGTTTACCATTTAAAATAAAGTTTAACTACGATTTGATAAGTTTAAAATAAAGTTGAACTACGATTTGATGTAAAAACGTAAATAAAATATTTCATACTGAGGTGCTGTTTTATTATGACAATTGACCAAGGGTGAGCAAGATGTCCTTCAAGAATTTCGAAAGGCTTATCATCTACGATACATTTTCCATTTAGCTGTATGAGATTTCTTCCTTTGTCCAAGGCTAAAAGAAATCCTCAAAGAAGCATATTTAATGACATAGAAGATGCAAAACACTGTGGCTTTGAAAACGTCTTCCAGAAATCTTCAAAGATGATCTCCCAATCTGAAAACATCGAAATTTTTTTTTTTTTTTTTTTACACAGTGATCACCACTTATCAAGGCCCGGAAGCCACTCAGGGATAAGGGTTATTGCAAGTACATTACGTTAGTGAGGAGTTTTGCTGAAATGTTTACTTAAGGGGGCGGTTCATTAGGAATTTGTTAACATTGGACTTGAAGACATCCAAGTTGTAGTCCGGAGGGAAGCAGGCAGACGGAACAGAGTTCCACAGGCGTGCAGTTCTAAGAAAGAAACTTTGTTCATGGAATCTGCGTTTTGATTTAGGCACAGATATAGAGTGGGGGAAATTTGTCACAGTGGATTCAGCTAGACGGGTGTTTTTCGTGAAAGATTGGCGAGGGGGGACCAGAGATTGGAGTTCAGACGAGCATCTGCCATGAAAATAACGATAAAACAAGGACAGGCACGCAACGTCTCTTCTGTGGGAGAGAGGTTGCAGGGTAGAGAAAAGGGCATCCCCCACTAAGCCACGAAGTCTATTTTGTACTCTGTCAAGGCAGGATAGGCTGTTTTTAGCAGCTCCTGCCCAGATATGGCAACAGTATTCCATCCTTGGACGTACTTGGCTTTTATATAGATAGAGAATTGCATCCGTAGTGAGATATCTTCTGGAGCGGTAGAAGGATCCCACCATCTTTCCAGCGACCTTGGCAACAGACTTGATGTACGTGTTCCATTTCAGATCAGGAGTAAAGGTCAAACCCAGAAGCTTGTCAAAACACGGGGCCTCACCCAGACGAGAGCCATCCATCACAATTGATGCCAGATGGGGATCAGAGCGTTGATGATGTAAGGATAGCAGTTTGGTTTTGGATGCATTAAAGGTAACCAGCCACGTTTTCCCCCACTGAACCACGCGCTCGAGATCAGAGGAGAGAGAATCAGAGAGAACTTTGTCATTTACAGCCTTTGATGTGTTGCCGTAGATGGTCGTGTCATCAGCATAGATGTCAACGAATGATTTAAGTATGTGTTTACTTAAATTCGATGTGTGTGACGATTTGATTGCAAATAGGTGCGAAATAAGCTGATGTATATGTTTTTTTTTCTTTTTTTCTAAAATAAATTAATTTATTGAAAATTTTAATAATTTTTAATATACTTATATATATATATATATATATATATATATATATATATATATATATATAAGAAATATTGACAATTACTTTTATACCTGCACTTAACACAATTATCAGTGAATAAATTACTGCTGATCGGAAGATTCTAACCCATTTATAAGGTACCATATACGCTGTGGGCTAGCATATAACCCCTGGCCACGGGCAATACAAGAATTGAGAGAAATTAGTGCTTATATATGCCATGTGAACCGGCATGCATTTATACCTGTATTTTTTCTTTTTTAGATTAAGACGAATTTCTCTTGCTATGAGGTCAAAATTAGCATCTTTCTTTTTCACTCTCTCTCTCTCTCTCTCTCTTTCTCTCTCTCTCTCTCTCTTTATATAATATATATATATATATACTACTTAAACGCCCAGCGTTGCCCAGTCGTACAATGCGCTTAAACATAATATTTTAATTTAAGCAGATAGCGTATGTATTATTATAGAATCAATCCTCTATTAAATATTATATATTACAAGGAATAATCTGCCTGGACTAATTTGTAAAATAATTTTTTTAAAAAATAATGATAATGTCGTTCAACAAATCCCGTCTGTGTTTGTTTACAATATCACGTCAGCTGATATTTGGGCTTGATGATGAATCCCAAAAACGTCACTTTTGAATAATGTTTAGTTTTAAAATATGCAAACGAAGAAATAATTTCTAGCGATTGTAAAACATACCTCTACTTTTATCGTAAATTAATTCGAAAAAATAAAAAAATAAAATAGTGAGTTACACCCGGGTTCAAATGGAGGATCCTTCAATCGGTAATCAAATGCTCTACCACTAAACTATACCTCCAGATGACACTAAATTTGAATTTTAAGAAGAAATGATTTGCTGAGATTGTATTATTTTCCTTGGTTGGTGTAACGTAAAATATTCTCCTGTTAAAATTCTTCTTATTTATTTATAAGTAAGACTATTTTTAGAATTGGATTTTTTTTTTGATTTTCGATACCAATCGGATAAATTTCTATGCAAAATATATCTAAGAACACTGCCAAACATATAAATTAACTTTGTGTGAAATTTGCAAATGATATGCTCAGTCGTTTTAGAACCTATGAGAAAGGAACTCACACGCAAGAAGTTACTTTTATATCTATCTATATATATATATATATATATATATTCATATATATATATATTCATGTATATATAATAATGTATATTAATATATATATATATATATATATATATATATATATATATATATATAAAGAAAACTATAAATTTTTCATGTGTGAACAAAACACTTGAATAAATACTTAAAGAATACTATTGATTTGCGCGACTGAGGTACTTTTTCTGACTTCAGTGTTTTCTTAAATAAACTAGTGTAGCGAAAACGCAAGAATAATGTTTTCTAAACAATTCTGTTATTTATACATTTTTATGATACTTTTTAATTCAATTTTTTTATATAAGTCACTTACAGACTTTATATATTTTGCTCGAATCTGATCCAATAAAATATCTCGTTATCTAGGAAATAAGCTGATAACACTAGCATATAAACTCATTTAAATAATGTTTACATATTTAATACGTAATACTAAATTGATTTTAACCGGCAGCATTTTACTACTCGATCACCAATTAACCCACATTGATTCTGATTAGTACTAGATTAGTGACCATTTGGGAACAAAAATTAGAAGACAGTAAAACAGAAAGAGAAAAGGTTAACATGTTTTCCTCATTTTAATAGAAAAATTACCAGTATAAACGTAATAATTTGCAGTCACAAGAACACTCATACAAGAAAAAACTTGCCAACAGAATCGACAACCCGGATAAAAGGCTAGAAAGAAAGGTTGACTAAGAAATATGCAAATAGCAAACGATATTAGCAAATTAAAAATACTAAGAAGATACGAATACAAATCTGAAAATTACAAATAAAACAGGACTTTTGATAACAATGAAAATCACTTTTGCCAAAATGTGAACTGAGAAAAGCAAAATTAAAGCAACTTGATCCATCCGAAACAGAACACTTCTGGAACAGAAATGAGGAAAACGACAAAAGCACAACAGGAATGCCGAGTGGCTGAAAAATATAAATAAAATCTTCAGATAAAGAAACTGATGTTGATGACAAAGTACTCAAGACTGCCTTATGAAAAGTGTCAAATCCCAGGAAAACTTACTGACAACAACGAAGTCATGGATTATTGTTTAAGAAATTCACGAGCCTATATATAAGATTAGGATAAAAATTAGGACGATATATTACATAAAACCTACTTACCGGAGTTAATGATTAAATGGAGAATCATACTTATTTTAAAAACAGCAAGAACATAATACTCCAAACAACTACAGACCGATAACATGCATACAATCTATGTGGACATTATAACAACACAATTTAGCAAACAAATCTTCCGAACTACCTTAGTTACAGAATACTTGCCGATGAAATAGAAAGAGTGCCGGAAAGAAAATGACCTTCTATACATCATCTAAACGATATTGAAAGAAGAAAAATAACAGAAAATGAACATAGACAGAACATGGATCTACTACAAGAACGCATACTACACAATTCCTCAAGAATAGACAAAACATCGGACAAAATTATGAATTTTATGATGAAAACAGTGGGAACATGAAGACTGGAACTGACAGCTAGAGGACAACACATAACAGAGATAAGAATACAAGCAGGCCTTTTCCTTGAAAATCTCTATTTCAAGTTTTTTTCATAGCTATTATGCTGATCAACAACATACTTTGAAAAGTAATGCTAAGTATACTTTTACAGAAGAAAAATAAACCATCTCCTGTATATAAATGATCTTAAGTAATTTCTAAAAAGTAAATTATAAACACTAATTAACACAATCAGAATCATTAGCATGGATCGGCTGTACTATTTAAGCACGACGAATTAAGACACGTCAAATATATGACAAGGCCCGACAACTGCTTCCGCCGATTCTCTACAATTGCTGACAAATTTAGGTATATATATATATATATATATATATATATATATATATATATATATATATATATATATATATATATGGTGACCCAAAAAAAACGGGCCTACACTCTAATTAGGCCCAGTTTCTTAGTGTTTTGTCTGAATGAAATGAAACTTTGGTCATAACTAGTTTATTATATTCAAAACATCACATCAAAACACTAGAGTCTTTGGCCTTTTTTCTCCGTTCTACGGCATATGTTTCTAGATGGCCCCCATTTAGCTTTTGTTTTTGTTTTTTTTTTGGGGGGGTCACTCTGTATATGATTACACACTTGGCTTAGATGTATGTATATTAAACCACTATAGCTATACTTTTTCGTCATTCGATATACGCTACTTCATTGGGGTTTGGAGCGAACACCTACTGTTTTAGATCTTCTGTTATTAGGTCTAATTAACAAAAAGATCACAACGCTTGCTTGTTGCACCGAAGTCATAACTACACTTTCATTATCAATCGGGATTCTTATTCGAAACCCACAGCCATGAGTTATTATTTATTATTATGTAGCTTATTCCGATGACGTGTAATTGATGTTATTAATGCATAATACGTATATATTTTCCAAAAAATAAGGATACTTATTGGATTATATATTGTATGAATTACATTTGGAAGTTTCGAGATATAATAGCTGGTTCATAGGTCAGTCACTGAACGGCCTGTCTTTATTTAAGTCCATAATAGATTCTGTCGTAGTTTCCCAAATTATTGATTATATTTCAAAGTAGACGCGCTTGTAAATCATAGTAAACTTGTTTTATGTACATATTGAATTAATTGTATTTATATTATTGCCTTTTCTTTAATGTGAATATATTCTGACGTCAACAATTACGTTTTCAATTCCTAATTTTCTTTTGCTGGGGATCCGACTACTCAACAGAGAATTAATGTTTTGCGTGATTAGATATTAAATCGTTTGTCTGCTATGACGAGTATTGAGCTTCTGAAATTTTATACTATTAATTCCTGCACTTAGAGCGATTCCTTACAAATCTTGCTGTCTGCCCAATATCCCACGCACTCGCCCCATACGCACACCACCGCCAAACAATTTATACTTAGTTTGGACAGTCTGTAGACATCAGGATATCAGCTGGTGACGCAAATTTTGTAATCAAATGAATGTGTTCTTTAAAGTGGAAAATAATGAACCATTTCTAACAGTGGTTTGTGCAACAAAATAAGAAAAATGGCGTCGTGAGAAAGTGCGCAGATGACAAATTATAATATATTGTTAAAAACGAGTATTTTATTTAGAAATAGAAAAATACTCGTCCTAGTACAAGTAAAATTAATTCACAAACAAAACAGTTTTGCACCACTTGTGTGCCCTCGTTATGGAGATTAAAATGATTCTAAACCTTATATTTAGGGTTCTTTTTCCAATTGTCATCAAAGTTTATTTCCTGATTTTGATTCTTAAAAATGTATAAAATTTTGTACTTAAGCTTCAGAGATTTTAAGAAGAAATTGAAATTCAGTTACCTTGCTTGATTGGTTTCTAATGAATATGAATCAACTTCAATGCACATGCTTTTTTTAATTTTTCAAATCGGAAATTATGCCAATATTATGATTCTTAAACCCTTTTAACGCCTCAAAGAAACTTGAATTCGGATAAGATTGATTATTGTTTAAAAAATTGCACAAAAATCGGAGTTGTCTTAACTTTCAAGTTATATTTACTCCCATTTTTATTTCTTTGCGCAAATAAAAATAAACTAAATACAACCAACATTACTACTCATTGCTCCCAGCAATTTCGTTCCAAATTTTATAATGATCGGTTAATTATCCTATAAATTAATCTTATATATGCAAACATACGTATGAACATACTTGATAAAGATAGAGCTTTCACAAATCGAGTTTTTAATCTAATAGGTCCCACTTTGTCAATTAAGTTCCAACCCCTGTCCCATCGCCGTAATGTTGCATGGATGTGCCTGTTTTACAAATATTTTAATAAAATGTGCTCTGATGGACTCGTTGCTCTTCTGATGAAAGCGATTGACAGTATCAAAACATTAAAATAATTGGTCAGATATGGTCTAATTGTCAATAGGTTTATATGTAAGAAATGTCCCTGGTCATGGAGAACGTTCTTAAAACACAGGGATGTTAATAAATAAAGCATATCGTTAAGTTTTTTTTATTGCAATTTGAACTAGTTAAATGCTTACTCTTATTCAAATACATGAGAAATTGAGTTGTTCAAAATAAAATATTGTTATTTTTAATTTTCGTTACTAAATATTTACTTGTGTTTTATCTATCCTAAAACCCACCATGCACGTCTGAAAGTCAAAAACACGTCTGAGAAAAAAGAAGACATCCCGAAATATATGGCATCACGGGCACACCACCTGACTGCCTGACGCTGTTACAAACATCCTACTCGTAAAACATTGAATAAAAAATACATATGTGTATGCTAATATATAATGTATCGTTATATATATATATATATATATATATATATATATATATATATATATAACTACTTCATTTACTCACATAAAATTAATATACGAAAGTATAAATTTATGCGTAAACTTTAAGTATTTACTTCAAAAGTGCTCAATACGTAGGTAGAGCTAGTTCTTATGCCTGAAGAGTCCTAGAGTGGATGAAACGCGGTATATTCAGCGTAGCTTAATCGCCATATATATTTTATAACTAACTATATATATATATATATATATATATATATATATATATATATATATATATATATATATATATATACAACCACTTGAATTGGATCGATAAATTTAAAACTACACAGCTGGTTTCACTATTACATCTTAAGTTGCTTCAGTTTGAGTCTATCCGTTATAGTTTTGCATTGCTCTGACTTCTATAAATTTATTTTATATATGCATTAAACAATGCTTCAAGCAAACTACTTTAGCCTATCTTTTACTTGAATATTTTAAGATAAGGAAACATTCCAAGGCGTAAAACAAGAATACTGAGTTTCAAATAATAACATTTAATATTTTTTGATATGTACACATTTTCTTTAATAAAGAAAAAAAGCATTAATTTTAGTATTTGTGAAAGCGAACGCATTCCGTGGTGTTTTATTTAATTTATTTTATATTTATATATAAAAACATGTTATGTTTACATTTGTTTCTGTGAATAAACATATTTCAATGGAGTAAATCATTTTTCAGATTTTCTTATATGTTAAACTACATTTTCGTATGTTTGAAATACAAAATTCACAGAGGCGATAGATTTAATATATTAATGTTCATTGAGTCTTCGTAACGTAATGTATTTTGAGTGGGCAGGTTTTAGTGAGTGCGAATAAAGTTGAAGGTACAAAGTGAGTTTCTATTATTGAGAGAAGATAATTTCAGCTTTCAAGAAAGAGTTATGGACATTTAGCATAGCAAGGAGCATTGGTTCAGTTTCGTATTAGTGTTGCAAAGCTATCTAAGAGGAGACATAGTTGTGTAATGCAGTGCGGTGTGCTTTGCTTCCGAGTACATACTTTGGCCGTTAAATACCTAACTGGAATAGGAATGAACTCCAATGCATGTCTAATAGGTAGAATTGTATAGATGTTTAGTGATGACTAAGCAGTTAGCATGTGAGGGTTAGGGGCTGGAAGTTAAGGATTCCACTACAAACGCTGTGAAATGTAGGAGTTAAGTGGCGATTTGGTGGGAAGGAGCAGATTGTTAGCCTTCAAGAGACAGGGGTTATTAATTTACAAGAAACAGATCTACATTAGGATTAGAGTGGCAGGCAAGGGTTTTTTTTTGCGCATGCAGGTTAGACAGAGGTAATCGTCTTGGAGGTAAAATGTATATTGGGATTTCGTAGCTAGCAGTTAGGTGTTTTTTTCCAGTTACAAGAACTAGTTCATGGCGATTCGAAATTCGTATTCTGTATTTATAGGCAGACATTAAGGTCACGCACAGAGCATAGCATCCACTCAGGAAAAAATAGCCCTAGTATCACAGCTAAGATACTGCATGTTTGAGTTACGAATAGTGAAAATTAAATTGGGCGGCACTTTTTTTTTGCACCTTACCATGGCTGTTAATATTAAGTATCGTACTTAAATAAAGTTCTTCTGTCATCTAAATAAGCTAAATAGGGATTCCCCCTCCCCACTACTACGTCGATGTGACATGGTAAAAAGAAAGAAAAATTTGTCAGGGATTTTTTTAAAATAAGTGAATCAAGAATGGTCAAGATGTGTGAGAAATAGAAATAAAATAAAATTACATAGAATGATATGAGCACAAACGAAAAAAAGAAAAGAGGGTTAGATTTGTTTGGCTTTAAAAAAAATAAATAAATAAAATAAAGTGTGCAAAGAAAAAATGTACTTAGCTAAAATTACATCTTCGAGGTGTGAGTTCTTCGGCCACCGTGCAAATGACGCTAAGGAGTTCTACCCTTTCTATCCCAAGTCATTGGAGTGGGGCGGGGGGGGCTCACGTTACATTTGGGGTCGTCTAGTAGGAGCTTCCTCTTCTTTTTTAAGGAGAAGGAAAGAAACCAATATTCTGCTTATATATTTTGAATAGATTTTGAGCATCGTCACATTTAGATTTTACAACATTTACTTGGCCAGGCGTGAATTAAATTAAAAACTGAGCAATGGCAATTAGGCTGAAAAGAAATATAGAAGCAATACGCAATCTGAAATCAAGACAATTTCTTGCCCGAGATATTTACCAGTTAGGAAGGTCCGTGCGTCTTTTCTTTTATCGACTACGAAACATTTTTAGCGACACATGGTTAACAATTCGGGTTTTTATATTTCAAGCGGTCGACTTGATATTTAAAATAATCTATTTCAATGAGAGTAGATATGCCTAAATTCAATGCTTGGATAGAGAATTGAGGTTTAAAAAATTTCTTCTGTCATCTAAATAAGCTAAATAGGGATTCCCCCTCCCCACTACTACGTCGATGTGACATGATAAAAAGAAAGAAAAATTTGTCAGGGATTTTTTTAAAATAAGTGAATCAAGAATGGTCAAGATGTGTGAGAAATAAAAATAAAATAAAATTACATAGAATGATATGAGCACAAACGAAAAAAAGAAAAGAGGGTTAGATTTGTTTGGCTTTAAAAAAAAAAAAAATAAATAAAATAAAGTGTGCAAAGAAAAAATGTACTTAGCTAAAATTACATCTTCGAGGTGTGAGTTCTTCGGCCACCGTGCAAAAAAAAAAAAAAAAAAAAAGAATTTGGCAGTTTCTTCCCCAGAACCGCTAGACTTTGGAATTCCATTCCAGGTCACTGCTTCCCCAACTGTACTGACATGCAGAAGTTCAAGTGCAACGTGAACCAACATCTTGCTGCCCAAATCCCTACATAGTACCCCATTAGTATTTTCCCCTGATAATACCAAAGTGGCAATGTGTCTTGTTTGGGGTGAAAATGTGATAAAAATAAAATAAATAAATAAACAATGTCTTTTATAACTACAACCGTACATATAACATATAATATGTACATTTATTATAATTTATAACTGCAACCATACATGCAAACGCCCTTGTTATTAATTCTGTGATGACGTCAATGTTTTGCTTTCCTAATGTCATCGTACGATTTTTACCTGTTTTAATGCGACTTGCAGTTTCTAAGCTGAAGTTGCCGTCTTTATTTTTTGAAAGCAAAACATGTCCGAATTATTTCTGCATGTTATAGTTTTTTATGAAAATCGCTCCAGACAAGAAATAAAGCCATTTGATGTCAGGAGCTAACACGCACGAAAGATGATTATAAACAGAGCATACCTATTGACCTTACTTTTTAAAATGCCAAGATTATAGGTAAACAGTCAAAAGGAATTCCATAAGCTTGCAGGTCTTGGAGAGAAGCTACTGGAATAGGAATTACAATGAGATATCAAAATAGCGATTTGATTGATACTACTAGACCAACGAGTCAAACGAGCTGGAACAATGGAAGCAAGAAAATAAATCGGAAAGCACATGCGATAATATTATTTATAGAAAAGACTGAAACTGTCAACATCAAGTTTGTGGGGAAATAGATGCAGAGAAAAATAAAGTGCATTGCCAATCAAATTGGAGTACAGTACTCAAATATCATATCGTTTTCTGGTTCCTGCTATGCATGAATAATATCTACTGGATGTATACACGCTTAAGATAGAAGAAAACAATGAAAAACTATCTCTGCGCATGGGGCTTTGCGCATCTTTCCGGTTCTTAAAAAAATCCAACGACTGACATTTTTACAAAGAAAGACATATTACCAAGTCATTAATTTGAGTTTATTCAAAGTAGAACACTTTCACGACCTCGGTCAGAAGATACACATAAATACTAATAGGAAACAATGTCACCCACATCATTCAACCGACACGCTTACACTTCGGCCTCTTTCGCTTATGAGAATGCATTTGCCTCTTCTTTTGGAAAATAAGCAGTTGCTTCTCCAGTCGACTAATGACAATTTTTGTATATCGTTTCATACAATCGCATTTCTTTTAAACAAAATCTTATTTTCTTTGCTTCATCGGCAACGTTTACTATTATTTATTGCTTTCACGCAACCACGCGTGTAATATGATATTTATATACATCACGTTTACCATACACTTCAGCAATGATATCAAATGTGTATGTGTTTTAACGAATAGAAAATCATTACTTGTCAAAAAACATACATGACCTTGAGAAAGACTAACAAATATATTAGGTTGTCGTGTCGTGCTAATATGTTCGTGAGTTATATAATAAATAATACCATATACTTATATAGTAGACAATATTGTTTATGCAGACAGATAATCACACACAATGGTAATATCGGAAGAAATATACTTGAGTCAACATATGGCAGAGAAACATAAGATTGGCAAAAGAAATGGTAAAATTTCAAGCGTAATAATTTTGTTTTTTATTTAGCATCATTCATTTTCTTTTTCTAAAACACATGCGTCATTATTTTACTTTTTTTTAGCCACAACAGGAAAACATGTGCTAAAATTTACTTCAAACAAACTTTGGTACTGGAGCATAAAAACAAAACAAGCATAAAATTAAATAAATAAAAACATACGTTTAATCATTTCTAATAAAGACACTCTCTTATCGCCTCTGGGGAAGAATAATCTACAATTGTCTTGTCTACAAACTATTTTTCATCCAGTCTATTTACTCTCTCCTTTATTAAAAAAAAAACTGCGTATTGTTTCATTTCCAAAGCACTTGTTTATTTATTTTATATCAGCAATTATCGACAAAAATATAATAAACAAAGTGCCGTGCCACTTTCACGTAAAGCACTATTATTTGAGATCATATCTAGCAGGGGATTGTAAAGAGTTGAGTAGCGAGATGCCTGTTCACATTACATTTAAATTCTTGCATGTCAGCATAGCTAGGAAAGCAGAAAAGGGAAGAAATCCCAAAGTTTGACAGTCTTAGGGAAGAAAATATAAGAGTAGAAGGCTCTCTGAAATCTAGAGACCTCAGCAATCAAGGGGTGGAATTTTGCTGTTTGTCAGGTTGGTTAGGAGTATTCATGTAGAGGAGGCACAAGTACTATGAGTTCATCAGAACCCATTCCACTAAGATATTTGTAAAACAGAAACAGGGATGCAACATTACAGCGATTGGGAAAGATTGGAGCTTGGCCGATAGTGAAGAACCTATTAAATTTGAGACTCTTTTTAAGACACTAGGTAAGGAGAAGAGACTGTGGTTAGATGCACCAGCTTAGGTGTGGCAACTATACTTCATGCATGGGCGAATAGTGGCTTTGTATGTATATATATATATATATATATATATATATATATATATATATATATATATATATATATATATATATATATATATATAAAGCCTGACGAATCCTATAGTGGATGAAACGCCGAATATTCAGTGTAGCTTAATCGCGATATATATTTTATAAATTACTGTATATATATATATATATATATATATATATATATATATATATATACTTGTTTATTGTTATATAAACATGCTCACATCCCGCTGCTACAAATAGCCACTTGTTTCAATCAAACAACAGATATCATCAGGCAGCGAATTGACTATTCAAAAGTTCAATGAATAATGGATTTTTATTTTAGGTAGGAACTCTTTAGAAGTTGGAGTTAAAAAACTTAAAACACAGGACTTTAATTAAATAAAAAAGTAAAAAGGGAGAGGCAATTTAAATAAAGTTAAAAGATTACAATGGGGAGAGAGTGATTGAGAAGAGAAAAAAAAGGAATAGAGACAGAAATAGAGAAAGAAAATAGAGAGAAAACAAAATAGAGAGAAAAAGAAGAGA
Source organism: Euprymna scolopes (assembly GCF_053919585.1). Lineage (NCBI taxonomy): Eukaryota > Metazoa > Mollusca > Cephalopoda > Sepiida > Sepiolidae > Euprymna > Euprymna scolopes. Next base: position 143,240,386 of record NC_136484.1, on the reverse strand, counting down.
GAATATATATATATATATATATATATACACATACATATATATATATATATACATATATATATATATATATATATATGATATGGAGAAGAAAAGAAAAAGATATAAATTGTTATAATAAAGAGAATAAGAACTAGAAGGAAAAGGAAAGAATAATGAGATCTAGTTAAATAGAGGAAGAGAGAAAGTAAGAATTTGACAGTATATAGAACAAGAAAAAGAAAAAGATCAGCGTGTCAACCAATTTATGAACAATTATACAATTCAGTAATGAAACATATTATTACAAATACAAACAGAAGATACAGTCCAAGCGTCAGAAATGAACGTGTCAAAAAAGGCAGTGAATGTATTCAGCTAGCATATTTATCCACTTACATACGTCCACGAGTAAAATCAACGCAATTCAAACATACGTCTACCATTAATTAGGCCCTTTATGCTAAATGATATAAGTTTAAAGTTTTCGCGTTTTTATTAGATAAATATATGAATAAAAGAAGAAAATAATGATAAAACAATATTAAAATTATTATTAATAACAATAAACATAATAGTAATGATAATTATAATAATAATAATAATAATAATAATAATAAAAAACAGAATAAAATTAATATTTATTATCTTTTTAATATAACATATTTAGTCATAAGAGGGGATTAAATAAATTAAATAGGTCCAATAATTATAAATAAAAAACTACTAATATTTATGTATATAAAAAGAATACAATACAAATATATATATATACACACACACAAATATATATATCCAAATATGCACACACATACACACACACACACACATATATATATATATATATATATATATATATATATATATATACATATACATGCACATAAGTAAAGGTGTAACTATACTATTAAGTTGGAAGTTTAAGCTATTTAAGTATAGATATAAAGTCATATTAAATCACAAAATAATACATTCAAGACCAGATTACTAATAACACAGATACAAGTACACTTACCTATAAATATATAAATATATTCAGGCAAAAGAAGTAATTAAATCAACGAAATACTCAAAAATAGCGACGCACATGTAGATAGTACCCAAATTAAAAATAATAAGATACATATGTATATACTCACAGAGAACCAACCGACATACAAATAAGCATATATATATATATATATATATATATATATATATATATATATATATATCTTATGTATACACATACATACAAAAAATACACAAATATATGCACACAATCATATACTAATAAACAACAACGCACACACACATATATATACTCACACATAAATATGTATAATTTACATAAATTATATATATAGAAATACATAAGAATACAAATAATTTGGCAAGAGTACAGATAGATGCATACACACATAGAAACATACAAATGGATTGAATAAACATGGGAGGGTATACCAAATAATATAGAAATATATAGATCTAAGTACACACGGTCATAAAATAAATACATAGACACATACATATACACATAGACACACAGGTATATAAGGTAGGAGAAGTAAAGAATGAAATCAGGAGAGGAGAAAGTATATTAATAGTATTTTAATAAATTATAGAAATCAGTGACAATTTTTAATTTATTTAAATTTTATATCTAAACTAAATTACTTAAAAGATGGGTTTTATAATGTTTGCAATTAATTGAATTTTCGTGCTTCTTATTTAATAATTTATCTCTTTCTCTAAAAGTAAGTATAAATAATTTCTCATAAAGACATAGGTAGCAAGGCGAGTTTAAAGATGAACAGGTTTTCGCTTTCTTTAAAATTTTCCAATTTACTATTGGGGAGTAACCTTGCTCTACTAGTTCATTGTAATATTTAGACAAGGAAGTTCTATTTTTGTACTCATTATTTTCAAAAGAGCACTTGTGACCGGTAAATCTTTCTTTAAAATTGTTATTTGTCATTCCTATGTAATATTTTTTTTTTCATTCGGATTTTCCTTAGTAGAAATAGTTGAGTTCATAGAACCAACACACCCAAACACAAATACAAATAGAAACCGTAAGAGAAAAATCCTGTGGTACAATCCCCCTTTTAATCTGAAACTTAAAACAAATCTAGGAATGAAATTCTTAAACTTAATTAAAAAGCACTTCCCTATTAATAACATACTACATAAAATTTTCAATAAAAATACAATAAAACGTTGTTATAGCTGTAATGAAAACCTTGAAAAAATAATTAAAAAACATAATAACAAAATATTAAACAAAAATAGCACACCCATTGCTACCGAAAGCTGTAACTGTAGAATTAAATCAAAATGCCCTCTTAAAGGAAATTGTCAAATTACTTCTGTAGTGTACCAAGCAACTATTTCTACTAAGGAAAATCCGAATGAAAAAAAAAATATTACATAGGAATGACAAATAACAATTTTAAAGAAAGATTTACCGGTCACAAGTGCTCTTTTGAAAATAATGAGTACAAAAATAGAACTTCCTTGTCTAAATATTACAATGAACTAGTAGAGCAAGGTTACTCCCCAATAGTAAATTGGAAAATTTTAAAGAAAGCGAAAACCTGTTCATCTTTAAACTCGCCTTGCTACCTATGTCTTTATGAGAAATTATTTATACTTACTTTTAGAGAAAGAGATAAATTATTAAATAAGAAGCACGAAAATTCAATTAATTGCAAACATTATAAAACCCATCTTTTAAGTAATTTAGTTTAGATATAAAATTTAAATAAATTAAAAATTGTCACTGATTTCTATAATTTATTAAAATACTATTAATATACTTTCTCCTCTCCTGATTTCATTCTTTACTTCTCCTACCTTATATACCTGTGTGTCTATGTGTATATGTATGTGTCTATGTATTTATTTTATGACCGTGTGTACTTAGATCTATATATTTCTATATTATTTGGTATACCCTCCCATGTTTATTCAATCCATTTGTATGTTTCTATGTGTGTATGCATCTATCTGTACTCTTGCCAAATTATTTGTATTCTTATGTATTTCTATATATATAATTTATGTAAATTATACATATTTATGTGTGAGTATATATATGTGTGTGTGCGTTGTTGTTTATTAGTATATGATTGTGTGCATATATTTGTGTATTTTTTGTATGTATGTGTATACATAAGATTATATATATATATATATATATATATATATATATATATATATATATATATATATATATGCTTATTTGTATGTCGGTTGGTTCTCTGTGAGTATATACATATGTATCTTATTATTTTTAATTTGGGTACTATCTACATGTGCGTCGCTATTTTTGAGTATTTCGTTGATTTAATTACTTCTTTTGCCTGAATATATTTATATATTTATAGGTAAGTGTACTTGTATCTGTGTTATTAGTAATCTGGTCTTGAATGTATTATTTTGTGATTTAATATGACTTTATATCTATACTTAAATAGCTTAAACTTCCAACTTAATAGTATAGTTACACCTTTACTTATGTGCATGTATATATATATATATATATATATATATATATATATATATATATATATGTGTGTATGTGTGTGCATATTTGGATATATATATTTGTGTGTGTATATATATATATATTTGTATTGTATTCTTTTTATATACATAAATATTAGTAGTTTTTTATTTATAATTATTGGACCTATTTAATTTATTTAATCCCCTCTTATGACTAAATATGTTATATTAAAAAGATAATAAATATTAATTTTATTCTGTTTTTTATTATTATTATTATTATTATTATTATTATAATTATCATTACTATTATGTTTATTGTTATTAATAATAATTTTAATATTGTTTTATCATTATTTTCTTCTTTTATTCATATATTTATCTAATAAAAACGCGAAAACTTTAAACTTATATCATTTAGCATAAAGGGCCTAATTAATGGTAGACGTATGTTTGAATTGCGTTGATTTTACTCGTGGACGTATGTAAGTGGATAAATATGCTAGCTGAATACATTCACTGCCTTTTTTGACACGTTCATTTCGTACGCTTGGACTGTATCTTCTGTTTGTATTTGTAATAATATGTTTCATTACTGAATTGTATAATTGTTCATAAATTGGTTGACACGCTGATCTTTTTCTTTTTCTTTTTCTATATACTGTCAAATTCTTACTTTCTCTCTTCCTCTATTTAACTAGATCTCATTATTCTTTCCTTTTCCTTCTAGTTCTTATTCTCTTTATTATAACAATTTATATCTTTTTCTTTTCTTCTCCATATCATATATATATATATGTATATATATATATATATATATATATATATATATATATATATATATATGTATGTGTATATATATATATATTTTCTCTCTTCTTTTTCTCTCTATTTTGTTTTCTCTCTATTTTCTTTCTCTATTTCTGTCTCTATTCCTTTTTTTTCTCTTCTCAATCACTCTCTCCCCATTGTAATCTTTTAACTTTATTTAAATTGCCTCTCTATTTTTACTTTTTTATTTAATTAAAGTCCTGTGTTTTAAGTTTTTTAACTCCAACTTCTAAAGAGTTCCTACCTAAAATAAAAATCCATTATTCATTGAACTTTTGAATAGTCAATTCGCTGCCTGATGATATCTGTTGTTTGATTGAAACAAGTGGCTATTTGTAGCAGCGGGATGTGAGCATGTTTATATAACAATAAACAAGTATTATCAGCTCTTTCTATTGAGCACTATCTAACAACCTCGTTGAATTCATTAGTCCATTACTTTTGAATATAAAAAAACCCGCGTATATATATATATATATATATATATATATATATATATATATATATATATATATATATATATATATATATATATATATATATAGGATACTGGCAGGTGCGAGTGATTTTCTATCGCATTTAAGTCTTTATAAACATAACTATAGATCCGTTTATTTAATTATGAGCTACCTTCAGAAAACCTGAAGGGTTCTAAAGTTTATATCTTACATTATCATAGGTTTAATCACTAACGTTCAAACTATAACCAATCCAACTTCAAATTCTTCTATGTCGTGTAAATTAACAAATCCATATGAGTAGCATGCACCGAGAAAACTATATCTTAATGTAGGGTGTATTGCTTCAAAATCATGCTATCGTTATATAAATACAGCTGTTGTGCAAAGCGATTAAATATGCAAGTCTCAAAAGAACTCTAAATTTTCCGGGTGATTTATTATCACTTAGGTTATGACAACGGAATTTTCTTATCATTGTTTGGACTCTTGAGTATATATCCGATACAGTTAGACACAGTTAATCAACCGAGAACCACGTCATCTTTATAAAAGCATATAAGATATCATCGGACACACACTCGAGAGTCAAAACAATGAAAAGAATATGCTGTTGTCATAGCTCTAATTATCACTGAATTAAGAATTAGTATGATCTATAGCCAAGAAGATGATACCATAACGCTCTCTCTCTCTCTCTCTCTCTCTCTCTCTCTCTCTCTCTCTCTCTCTCTGTTGCTCTTTAAAATTTGCTCAGATTTCACATCTCGGAAACATCAGATGAAAAGATTTAACATGGTCCATAAAATGTACAAATCGGAAGTAAAAATATGAGAAACACTTCAACGTTTTGCGAAAAAATACAAAATGCCGAGAGGTATCACAAAAAAAAACGGTATATGACATCAACGTATTCAGATAAGACTATTTGGGTACTGGCACAACTTTGGAAGATGTCGAAGCGCTTATTTAATAAGGAGGCGAGAAAAACAGACGAAAAGTTAAAATGTACAAAAACAAATCAACAAATTATTCTTACCAAAAGGCAATAATAGCAGGTAAAGGTTGATTATGTTAAAATAAGTGTAAAAAAAAAGCGGTTCGGATTTTGTCTGAACCAGTAACGATATAAAAATAACTTTCTCGACAAAAAAAATAAAATATAAAAATTGTGTCATTTTTTCGTCATAAAATACAGTGAATCTGGGGGGGGGATTAATGTTGTTTCATTTTTTTTTTTCTGTTGGGGCGTGGCCTCGTTTGGATTTTGACAACGGTTCGTTTCATGCAGCTTTCCGGTTGTTTACACAATTCTACGTCGATGAAAGACGCAAATTTAACCAAATCCAGTTCAAACAGACAGAAGTATATAGAAGCCAGAAGTAACTGTAAGAAAGAAATAGCGACAGCTAAGAGAGAATTTACTGAAACTACCAAAAAACGCATCGAAGCACAGAAATTAGGAACTCGTTATTTCTGGAAAATCTACAACAGTGTAATAAATAATCAGCAATCAACAATTCCCCCACTATCCAATAATCATGAGATTGTTTGCTCAACAACCGACAAGGCTAACATGCTTGCCAGTCGGTTGGTCTCCAACTCCACACTGGACCCTGCTAACCACCCTTTCCCGGACTTTCCTTTGCGGACACACGCCACACTAGACGACCTGAAAATCACCCCTGCTCAGGTGCATGCTATCATAAAAAACCTTGACACTTCAAAAGCATGTGGACCTGATCTCATCCCGGCTGTGCTATTTAAAAAGTGCTCCGCCGAAGTAGCTTCAATCCTCTCCAAACTTTACAACAAATGCCTTAATGAATCTTGCTTTCCTGCCTGCTGGAAAACTGCTTCTGTGATACCAGTTTTCAAGAATTCTGGCGAAAGAACTGACCCAGTAAATTACCGCCTTATTAGTCTCCTTCCACTTTTTGCCAAAATATTTGAGTCCATAATTAACCAAGCTCTAGTTCATCATCTTACAGATACTAAACTTCTGACCGACCAACAATATGGATTTAGGCAAGCCCGTTCCACAGCAGAATTCTAACTGTAATCTCCAAGCGTATATACCAGTCACTGCACAAAGCGGGGTATGGTAAAGCGGTAGCTCTAGACATATCTAAGCCTTTTGACAGGGTATGGCGTGAAGGTCTTCTAAGGTAAATCAGATCATACCGTATCACTGGAAGAATACTTAACATAATAAAATCCTTCTTAGATAAGAGAAAAATCCAGGTTGTCCTCGATGGTCGTACATCTAAACAATATGATATAAATGGGGGAGTGCCATATGCGTCTATCCTTGAACCTTTATTATTCCTAATATTCATAAATGACCTCCCTAACAAAATTGTCTGTGAGATGGGTATATATGCTGATGACACCACACTCTATAACAGACACGACAAGAAAACAAATGAACATATATCTAAAGAAATGGCAGAATCATTAGAGGATGACCTCCGATCTGTAGTGGAATTAGGACAAAAATGGATGGTCACATTCAATGCTGCCAAGACTAAACTTGTTTCCTTCAATAACTACAAGAAATCTTCTCTACCACCAATAGCAATGGATAAAGACCCCTTATCTAAAGCACATCTTTTAAACTCCTCGGCCTAACTTCCACAGGAAAGATGAGTTGGAAAAATTACATTGAAAGTATTGCCAGGACCGCTGCGAAAAAGGTAGGTTCTCTGTACCGTGCTAGAAAGCTGCTAACGCCCGAAAGTATCCTGTACCTCTCCATTCGCCCATGTATGGAGTATTGTTGTCATATTTGGGCCGGTGCATCTGCTACTAGTCTCTCACTCCTAGACAAGGTTCAAAAGAGAGTCGCCAACCTAATAGGTCCTGAACTGTCATCCAAGCTTCAGCCTCTGTCCCATCGACGAAATGTAACATCCCTCTGCCTGTTCTACAAGTACTTTAACGGTGAATGTTCCGACGAACTGCAAGCACTTGTATCCCCTCTACGTAAATACTCCCGACAAACTCGACAAACAGTAAATCCCACCCTTTCACAGTAGAAATCCCTAGATGTAAGAGAACCTTCTACTCTAGTAGTTTCTTCCCCAGAACCGCTAGATTTGGAATTCCCTTCCAAGTTCCTGCTTCCCTAACTGTACTGACATGCAGAAATTCAAGAGTAATTTGAACCGACATCTTGCTGCCCAACTCCCCATCTCGTACCTCTGTGTCCCTAATAGTATCCTCCTACATCGAAGTGACAATGTGCCTTGTTTGGGGTGAAAATGTAATTAAAAAAAAGTCTGTTTTGTCTGGTTCAAAAGCTGTACCAGTACGCAAATTTCGATGATAAAAAACGAACATTATTTACCTGTCAAGACCATACTTCAGCTTAAGGTTTACTGCGAGTTTCTTTTTCTCCCAAAAATGATATTTCCAACGAGAATATACAAGTATTTCATTTAAACACAGATATTTTTCGATAATATATATGTGTGTGTGTGTGTGTGTGTTATAAAAGATCAGAAAAATATTGATAATGTTGGAGAGATTCGAACGCAGTTATAAAATCACCCTTGACTGCGTAGGTTATCATTCTACCTCGATGCGTCCTGGAATTAACACAAGAATTGAGGAAAATTAAGTGCCTATAAATGCCAACAGCAGGCATGCACAGTAAACATTCAGCGAGTATTCAACAGCAGAAAGTCGGAATATTACATTTAGTGTTAAAGTTAACCGCTTTTTTTATTCCTCCAATATTCTTATACAAATGATATTTTCCTTCTATCCTTTTGAGGCCACGTGGCCGGTCTAATGTATTTTCATATTATTGTTATAACTAAATTCACGCAATCTCCATTAAACAAAAAAAAATCTGTTCCATTCCAAACCATTTAATACTATGCTCTCACACAAGCCATGTTATGAAATTCCAAATTCACAGAAATGACAAAATCACAATGTCTTTTTTCCAAATTGTAGATAACGGACAATTTTGTTCGTCAAAAGCAAATCCAACATACGTCACTGAATGAGGATAACATCTTGTTAATGTGATGAAAAAATATTACTTGAAGCAAATGTAAATATACTTGACAGAAGAGCAGTACAACTTTGCTGGTTTCCTATTCTAGACGCATGGTATGCCAACAATAGACTCATCTGATTCATACGAAATGAATGAATAGAAACATATGTGCAACAAACAGTTTGAATTACACACTAGAGCCCATCCTCGGGTGTTTTCGGTTTATCTGTACGAAGGTTTGTCAGGATAACCTGTCATAGGGATACTTCCTTCTACTTTGACAAATATTCGGAATAACATAATATTCGAGGCCCAAAAACGTTCTCCTCGACACAACCAAAACTGGCAAGGGATGATGCATCTTCTCCCATTGTTGTTACTTGAGGTGACAACAATTAACTGGATACTCCACCAGACCAGATTGATTATAATCTTGGAATATAGCAAAATCTAAAAAAAAAAAAGTCCACAATAAAAGCTAAAACATAGTACTTAATTGGGTAGAGAAAAAAGGTAGAGGATAATCTTGATTGAACATACGGGCATCTACAGGGTGTCCCAATAAAATGTATACACTCTTTAAATAATCATAAAAATCAACATTTATTGTAATAAAGTAAAGTTTTATGCATTAAAATACAGTGAACAAATATACAAACGAGTCAATTATCGAAAGTGTTCAATTTGGTGGCCATTGTGGTCTATACACAGCTTACAACGCTCATTGATTGAATCCAGAATTTTGGAACTTCTGTCTTGAAAGCTACTTGTCGAACAGATTTTTAGTCAATTGGTGAAACCTCTCAATGACCTTTCTTGTTTTTGTGAAACTGGTTGATGATCGTAGTTTTCCAGATTAGTTTTTGTGGACATCTTTTAACTGTTCATTTAATTTTTTGCTCTTACTCAAACTTATCTCACAAACAAATAATTGTGAGTCTTGTTGGTGCATCTAAAACGTCTTTGCACTTCATTTATGTTCTTGGTCTTCCAATAGCAATTTAGAATGATTTTCTTCTCATAGATGAGTCTTGCTTTAACCATTATTAAAACATAAAAAAATATTTATCATAAATGTTGAAGTTATGTTCATTTAATGAGTGCATACATTTTATTGGGACAGCCTGTATGTATCTCATGTGGAAAGTGTTAGACCCATGAATGAGTCCCTTGATTTCTGAGAATTTACTTACACAAAAATTAAAAATAAACAAATATTTTCTTGCAAAAGTTTTTAAAATATATTTTATTATTAGGAGAGTTCATCTTGTAATTTTAATAATCAAAAACATTTAATAATAATTTTAGATTTTATGCGAGTTTGAAAGTTTTTTGTTTTGTTTTGTTTTTATTTTACATGTATTTTTAACCGCCATTTTATGCTGGAAAAAATAACTGGTTACATCAGTAAAAATAAACACCATAATAAAATGTTATTTATTTGTCATTCATGACAAACTTTTGATTAATCGTAAAAGAAAGTGATTAAAATGAGACAGACTTTACTTAAATCTGTTTTCGAATGAGTGTGACGTCAGCTAAAAAAGTAATAATCAAATTCAAGTTGGCGACCAGAATAAATAAATATTATCTTTATTATTTTTATCCACATCAATGATATACGACAAATCAATATTTACTTACCGATAAAAAAAATGTAATGCAAAATATAAATTTTCAATTACTTTTTTTTCTTTTAATTAATTTGATGCGCCAGGAGCGCGTTCAAATATCCACGTTCACTTAATTTAGTTTAGAAGCACAAATAAACCATAATATGTGACTATTTTCTTTTTTTTTTTAATGAAAAAGGAAAAAAACTAATACTTTCTGTTCAACCGTTTAAAAGCTTTAAACTCACATTAGATATATCACGATGCTTACTCATTTCTGAATGAAGGAACTATTATTCTATATAAGAGGCGTTGCAAGTCTGTCTCTGCTTTATCGTTATTTTCATGACAAGTGCTTGCCTGAGCTCCAATTTATGGTCCCCCTAGCCAAACATTCACAAGAAACACTCGTCTAGCTGAAAACATTATCAATAATTTCCCCCACTCTTCATCTGTGTCTTAACCTAAACGTAGATTCCATGAACTATACACATGTGGAACTCTCTTCGATTTGCCTGCTTTCCAGCAGACTACAATATGGTTGTCTTTATGTCCAACATAAACAAGTTCTTGATGAGCCGTTCCCCTTAAGTAATCCAATTGACCAAATTTACACTTCTAACGATTGCTATGATATTGTCCTATTGACTGCTGTACACTATTTAACCCTTATCCTCGAATTGCCTCTGGACCTTGATAAGTAGTGATTCTTTGGAAAAAAAAGACAACTTAATTTTAATTATTGGCCTTTTATAGAGAAACTAAATGTTTCCCACATTAAAACTCAATTTAATATCTAACTGCCCTTATGAGGTAAATAGGAACACACATCTCTAATATTCGTATAGATTTGTATTATTTGGATTATTCAGACTATTGTTCTTATCTTTTCACAAAGTTTCGGATGATGTAACCTCCGACCTACTTCAGATGTATCTAGATCCGTGGAATAATGAATAAAGTACTAAGTAAAATTTAATTTCTCAGTGAAACTCTTCTGGAGTTGTAGGTTCAATTCACAATGTGGGCACATTTTAAAATTACTTAAAACTTGTATCTGACTATGACTAACGGAACGAGAACGTGCTAGTCTGTGAATAAAAAAAAAGTTTCGTTCGAAATTCCGTGCATATTTCATATTTCAACCGAAATGTTTCCGAGTTCGACAAGAAGATTTTCGAGTTCAACAAGATACGGCTAAAGAAAATTAGATGTTCCATCGGACGAAACGTTATGAAACTGAGGATGGGAACAGTAGTTTGAATGATACAAATAAAACAAATTATTTATCCTCATTTCTAAATCCAAGAACGTCATATAGATTTCTTAAACCAAACTTAATATACAACAAAATTAATATAAAACAAAATTAATATACAACAAAATTAATATACAACAAAATTAATATACAACAAAATTAATATACAACAAAATTAATATACAACAAAATTAATATACAACAAAATTTTAAAAATATACAACAAAACAACCATTTTCATCCATTATCAGATTCTCCATCTTTCAAATGACAATATTGGGTAAATTTTTACGATGTCCCCCCCAGCGTATTATAAACCATCGATAGCGATGACTAATAGTACCTGAGAGTTCTTGCTTCAAACTCCTTGGCATAGCATTTACAGACAACATGAACTAGAACAAATACATTGATTAGATTTCCAAGGCTTCCGCAAAAGTAGATGGGTTCATCTACCATGTTAGAAAATTACTCATTTTTAAGAGTATCCCGTACCCGAAAGCCATTTTTAACATGAGGAGGTTCGGGTATTTATAATACGCTGGGGCACGCCGTGAAAATTTAGTCAATATTTACATCACATAAATTTTTTCCTTCAAGTGTCTTTTTTTTATGCCGAAATGTGGTGACTCGTTAGTAAAACAAAATGGTCGGCATCAATTTTCATTGTGGTTGCACAATGAACAAAACCAAAACATTTTGGCTTAAAGTATAAAAATAAAACTCAAGTATTATGGTTCAGATGTGCTTCTAAACTAAGGAAAGCATGAAACTGCGAATTGATGCCCATATACATATTGATAAGGTCTTTTTGATTCGCTCTTGTTCACTCCCATCAATACATACTGGCAGTTGAGCGTAAAGGGGTTATTAATTTGGACCATGTTTACAGACTATATATAAGATGAGGGAATGTCGTTTTACATTACATTCAAACTTCTGCATGTCAGTACAATAAGGGGAACAGATAAGAGAGAGGGAATTCCAAAGTCTAGCTTCCCTATTAAGTTATTAGAGTAGAGGCCTTTCTGTCATCTCGGGGCCACTACAGTAAAGAGTGGAATTTTCTTGGTGAAAAGGTTTTGTAGAGATACGAGGGTTTGTAGAGATACGAGATGGAATTTTCTTGGTGAAAAGGTTTTGTAGAGATACGAGATACTCTTAAGAATGAGTAATTTTCTAACATGGTAGATGAAACTCATCTTCTTTTGAGGAAGCGTTAGAAATCTCATCAATGTATTTGTTCTAGTTCATGTTGCCTGCAAATTTTATGCCAAGGAGTTTGAAGCAAGAGCTCTCAGGTACTATTAGCTATGGCTATCGATGGTTGAGAAGGCTTCTTGTAATTGTCAAAAAAAAGGAAGCTTAGTTTTAGTAGCACTAAATGTTACCATCCATTTACGGTCCAGTTCTACAACAAACTGGAGGTCGTTTTCTGCCATTGTTGTGTTGGATGTGTGTACATCCGTTTTCCTCTTATATAGTATTGTATCATCAAAAATATATATCCATCTTTGGATGTTGTCGAAAAATTATCTCTGGTGTGTAAATATAAACTTACAAGAACCTAGTAGGTGAACTGCTGTTCTCCTCTTTGTATTTTTTTTTCTCAGAGAAGAGAGGTTGCTAATCTATTTCTATCGTATCGTTATTGCCATGGTAAGTTCTCAACTGAGTTTACAAAACATTCACAGCAAACACTCATCTAGTTACAACCACCTTCAACAATTTCCCCTAGTTTATACCTAAAACTAAACGCAAATTCCATGAACAGGTTTCTTCCATTAACTTTCCCTCTGTGGAAATCTATACCTCTAGGCTGACTACAACGGGTTTTAAAAGCCAATATAACAAGTTCTTCTTGAGTCGTATTCTTAAATAGTCAAATAATCCGATAATTACATTATTGTCCTATCAACCACCTTACACTCATTGACCCTTATCCTCTCGTGGCCTCTAGGCCTTGATAAATGGTAATGAATAAACATAAAAATGAACATTTGTGAAGAAACTGCTACTTTTGTCTTATTGTATAACTGCTCAGCATAGAACATTGTCTAAAGTAAATGGAACATGCATTCGCAATGATATTGAATGTTGTTTGGAAAGATCATCTGACCAACGAGCGTGTATGGAAACATTTGTCAAGAATAAGAAATCATAAGAAAGAACAGCGTTATTCTCAGGTTGTTGCTGGTCTTTGAGGAAGGTAAAGACGAAACTACTTTTATGGGAACCTATGGAGAGAAGCATATGCAGTGGACAAGGCCAAACCAAGACGGATATCAATCATATTTCTGACCACATAAAGAAATTACCCTTCTGACATGTAGATATGAAAAACAATAAAATTGAAAGGTGACAAAGTATCACGAGAATCCGTGCTACTACAGCCATCTGATAATTATTACGATGATGGTGATGATGTACGCGTAAACCAAAGCCGAGCATGAATGTTCGTCGCACCCCTGTTATACCAAAGAATCAAGTCATTGAGTAATTAATAGTTTTGCTAAAAATAACAATTCTGTTGGTTCGTATTATGTTTATTATTGGATTACTATTTTCATCTTAAATATTATTTTCGCAAGGTTTTGGCCGAGATAACCTCTGACCTTCTTTAGGTGCATCTTGTCAAACTCGATTATCTTTATGTCGCACTAAGAAATCTATATAGAATTTCGAACAACTAAAATCTTTATTTAATACACGAGGGTAGATTAATCTCGTTCTGTCATCCTTGAATGGTTAGAAATCTTAAGCAATATTTTAAATGTACTTCCGAGTTCGATATAAAAATTTCCTTTATGCGTAAGAGAAATCTGAAAAGGTTGATGATAAAATCGGCTGAAACGCTGTAATAATAACATTTAAGATAAGAACAGCAATCATAATATAAATAATACGAATTTTCAATTCTCATCTAAAAAAAATCCCGTAACAATTTTATTGGTCGCTTAAAATGTTTCAAAAATGTTGTTTAAAATGTTTCCATGGTTAACATGATTTTCTCATTTGAAGGTTTTCCTCTCAAGCAATGTTTCCCCAGGCAATCTCATCGTAGTACAAACCCAACAACTCCTTCAGCTCATCAGTATGATACTGTCCTTTTGTCTCCGCTATAATTTTCACCTGTAAAGATAAACACAACAAAAATATGTCTAAAATCACTTTCAAAATGTAATTTGTTTTTAAATAGTTTTATGAATAAAAATCTGGCATATCTACCCCACCACGGTTTCATAACACAGGGTGACCTTCCCACATCCTTAAAAAGCAAATTAACTTTGTGCTCATTACTGTCATAAGATATCTTTCATCCCTTTTCTTCCTTATGTGTCTTTGAAACATATAGTCATACTACAGTATCACACTTTTTCCGTAGTCATTTGAATTATTGTTGTACTCTACAAGATCTTCAAAGCGGCACAGGTTGCATAGTAGAGAGAAGACAAGGCACTGTTACATCATATGGCCCGCCTCTCCAGATTCTCAGAAGGTTGGATCATTTTTGTAGCTCCATCTAGTGATGACAATTTCTTTTGTGCGTATAAGCCTCAGATGAGAGGATTCCCATGTGAGCAGAGGGAGACGTTCTCTAACCGTCTGGTTCACAGCTGTAATCTGGTCTCTTCCTGGGATGTTGCTATGGTTGAGAAGGCTTCTGCTTGACTTCAGTCGCTGTACCATGAAGGAGATGGTGTTTTGGTCAACCGAGATGGAACAAGTTCTGATATTCCAAATATTTTCCGGGCGTTGCTAAAGAGAACTTTGGAGGACGTGTGATCAGTTTTGAACGATTGTGAGTGGAAACGTTACAGCCCAGATGTTATATCTTTTTCTGAAGCTACCTTAAATGCATTGTTATGCAAAACGATCATCACAGAACTGAAGGAAAGCATGAGGAATTCCCTATTCTGTAGTGTAGTCGCTATCATTCTTTAACAGTGTCGTTACATTTTAACGGGTCCAACACGTTGTACACAAAAGTTTTGGAAAGAAACAAAAGAAAGAAAATTATATAAAAGACATTTTACTCTTATTCAATTTCGGATTGCATCTTATTAGAAAATTCCTCTCGCACTCATACGTGCTTCGAAGTCGCTCTCGCCGCCCACTTGGTTCCTTTTATCTTCTCTATTTTTCCCCCTCTCTTCCTTCGCTTTGACGTCACCTCGCACTCCGGCTTGGTCATTTGCACACGTCTCATGTTGCTGCTACATGCACGTCAGCAGCTCTGTTACAATTCTTTTTTATGAAAAATTTTTGCTGCGCCTCACAAATACGCAGATCTAAATTTGTGTAATCTCAAACACATCAAATAAAAAATATCAAAACATTCTAATGCTTTTTAAGTATTTTAAAAGCAATAAATCAGCTACCACTAAAATTTAATTTAGTTCAAGCAGAAAATAAAGAAATAAGCGGCCCATCCAAAATTGGTGTCAGTTTTATTTTTCTGTCACCTTGTAATAACAAATTCTTGGAATATTAGAAACGTACATTATAATCAGGCTTCAAAATATTTTAAAGCAATAAAAAAACGTATAATCATTGTGAAAGGCATGCGAAAATAAAGATTATATAGCTACAATGATATGTATTTAATTAAATATTCTGAAAATGGACTATTCCTGACGTCACTTCCGGTGATCTGGTTCTGCTTTTCAGCAGTCTGAAACCAGGACTCAGAGAGCGACAGTCGTAATTTTACTTTGTCCTTCAGTTGAGCGGATTTCCCACTCAGCTAACATCGTTTCTGTATTTTCTGTTTAATATATTATTCTTTCCAACATTTACACCGTAACAATTATGGATTTTTATTATTAGCGTCGTGTTTTTCATGCTGCTGTTGTTATTAGTAGGAGCAGCAACAGCAATAGTAGTAGTGGTAGTGGTAGTGGTGGTGGTGGTGGTGGTGATGGTATTTTGTTATACCAGATCTCCTTCAATTGAATTTATAAATAATTTCATTTCAACTTATAACTCTTACATATTTCTGGAAGACATGCTGAGCTAATCCCCTTTAAAAGAAAATATAGACTGATGAATATAATAACGCGTACGTTGTCACGGCCAAAACAAAACTCTACAACAGTTATTCATAAGAATCGAACGCTCGTTTATTTAAAACCGACGATATTATCTTGTCCAGACCTTCTGTAATAAAACATATAAAAGATGTGACGAATGTGAAAAAGGGTTACTGATCTTTCTTACTTTCTTTACATCCTTCGCACCCCCAATTTTTATATTAAGTTTCCCTACTTTCCTTTCTACTTGTACAACGGAAGGGTAAAAATTTTGGATAAGATGTCTGTATTTAAAATTTCATTTAACTTTCGAAGGATTCTTGAACTCATTATTACGGATTTATTATCTGTATTTTATTATCAACAAATTTTATTGATCGGATTTTGTCACGTGACTATTTTTTTATTATTCATGGACATCATTTTCAATATCCTTTTACAATTTTAATCACTTTTACAAGCTTTTCTCTTTTAAAAGGTTTCAATTTTTATGCTAACATGCAATACCATACTTTTAATTTACTAGTTATTTCATCTGAAGCAGAGATCCTATTTTTATACTCGAAGAAATAATCATTTGTATACGCTGTTTTTGAACAATAAAAATTTACGAAATTTCTTGTTCAAAAAGAATATGGGAGGAAACCAAGAAGAATTATAGAGATTCTTTAAAAGGAGACTTATCGGGATAATACAAAGCTCAACAATTAAGGTGAAGCTGATATACAGAATGACAAAGTTCTCTCGGATTCTCTCTCCTCTGATCTCGAGCGCGTGGTTCAGTGGGGGAAGATGTGGCTGGTTACCTTTAATGCATCCAAAACCAAACTCCTATCCTTACATCATCAACGCTCTGATCCCCATCTGGCATCAATTGTGATGGATGGCTCTCGTCTGGGTGAGGCCCCGTGTTTTGACAAGCTTCTGGGTTTGACCTTTACTCCTGATCTGAAATGGAACACGTACATCAAGTCTGTTGCCAAGGTCGCTGGAAAGATGGTGGGATCCTTCTACCGCTCCAGAAGATATCTCACTACGGATGAAATTCTCTATCTATATAAAAGCCAAGTACGTCCAAGGATGGAGTACTGTTGCCATATCTGGGCGGGAGCTGCTAAGGACAGCCTATTCTGCCTTGACAGAGTACAAAATAGACTTCGTGGCTTAGTGGGGGATGCCCTTTTCTCTACCCTGCAACCTCTCTCCCACAGAAGAGTCGTTGCGAGCCTGTCCTTGTTTTATCGTTATTTCCATGGCAGATGCTCGTCTGGACTCCAATCTCTGGTCCCCCCTCGCCAATCTTTCACGAAAAACACCCGTCTAGCTGAATCCACTGTGAAAAATTTCCCCCACTCTATATCTGTGCCTAAATCAAAACGCAGATTCCATGAACAAAGCTTCTTTCTTAGAACTGCACGCCGGTGGAACTCTGTTCCGTCTGCCTGCTTCCCTCCGGACTACAACTTGGTTGTCTTCAAGTCCAATGGTAACAAATTCCTAATGACCCGCCCCCTTAAGTAAACATTTCAGCAAATCTCCTCACTAACGTAATGTACTTGCAATAACCCTTATCCCTGAGTGGCTTCCGGGCCTTGATAAGAGGTGATCACTGTGTAAAAAAAAAAAAAAAAAAATGGAAAAAGACGACAATATAAACATTGTCATTTTTTTCCTTATATATATATATATATATATATATATATATATATATATATATATATATATATATGACGGGAATATATATATATATATATATATATATATATATATATATATATATATATATATATATATATATTGTGCTTGTGTGCGTGTGCACGCAAATGTGTATCTAAAAAAAGCATACAATTTGACTTTCTAAAAAAAAACATACACCGTATCTAAAATCAGCATGTCGCCATCAGGTTAGACTACGTATTTTGATGCTTACACGATTGTATTCTTGTAAACCAAAAGCTACCAGGCAGATGCTGTGTAAAAATGTTGCATGTGATTATGTTGTACTTACTCTGACGTTGAATACGTTGGATGTCAACCAGGCTCTTTCGTGAAATATATCCTTGATACTGAAATAAAAATGATAACAACACCTTACATCTTGAAATATTCATTCACCTTGTGATGAAAGCTTTATTCCATATAATAAATGTCAATAGTTGTGTGTTGCCTGATGAAAGAAAGATTAGAGAAGTGGTGATGCCTATGTAAAAAGAATTTACATAAAAAAGTAAAAGTGCATTCATAAAAATGGTCCAGGAAGAAGGGGGATTATAGGGAAAAAACTCCTTTAAATTTTAAAGACATTTAAATCATATATGTATATAATTTTTCGAGTATCACAAGGAAAATTACATCGAATGTCTTCATTGTTAAACGTGTTCTAAATGTCTAAGTGCTTGCCTAAAGGAAATATGGGCACAGAGCCGTCATTACATCTTCAAGTATGTATTTTGAATTTTATTAAATTTACATTTTTTTTATTAATTTTGCATTAAATTTATATATAAGACACAAACAGGGTTCGCACAAATTTCCGAAATCCATTTTGAAGGACTTTTACAAAGATTTTAAATGCCTTCTCCAGATCAAATTCAAGGTTTCAACAAAATTAGATGTATAAACAACTAGTAGTCCCCGTAACCGGCGTCGCCCGGTGTAAGCATGTCCCCTCGATAAAAATTATTATTATTATAGGAACAGTTCTTTTTCACGCTGACGCTATTATTTTTTACTGTTCCCGCTTTGTCGCCTAATATTCAGAAAGGCTAATATTCAGAAAGGCTAATATTGAGAAAGGCTCAACTTTTGGAAAACTCTCTAAATTAGTGTATTTTACATATGGCTTAAACTTCATTAAAAAAGACATACGCATTTGAAATTTAAAGTGATCTCTTCTTTTATAGAAGTTTATAGAGACTTTTTGTGTCTCAAACTTTATTTTTCTACATAGTCATCACCATTTACAATGCATATTTGCCAGTGATCAACAATGACTATGCATGGGTGTCCCGAGCGCGCTTTATCATACGAAGGTCGTGCCTCATATTTTTAAACTCAAGTTGAAAAGCTACGAAGATCGAGTCGTATAATTAAAACGAGCGACCTTTTGTGCTCAATAATTTATTTTTCTACACCATCACCACCAATCTCAATGCACTTTTTTCTGGGAATTCAATGACGCATCTCTGGTTCTGACGCACGTCGATAACAGAGGTTGCTTTGTTAGAGTCTTAAGCCGTCAATATCTGCAACAAAGAGATTAAACTTTAAAGTCATGAATGGAGAAGTTCAGTCATCATAACAATGCAAATTGCAATTATCTCTCGTCCCTAGGAGACATTACTTCATATAATCACATAAATTAATATACGGAAGTATTAATTTATGCGTAAACGTTAAGTATTTACTTCAACAGTGTTCAATACGTAGGCAGAGCTGGGTAGTAAGTTATAAAATATATATGGCAATTAAGCTACACAGAATATTCCGCGTTTCATCTACGCTAGGATTCATCAGGCTGATGAATGAAACGTGGAATATTCTGTGTAGCTTAATTGCTATATATATTTTATAACTTACTATATATATATACATACACACACACATATATACATTATATATATATACATATATACGAATATTGGCTGAAGAGAGCTCGATAAGGATACCTTAAACGGGCCTTATTATCGGGCTTGAAACCGACGGTACCAATGACCTGTCTCAACTAACAACTTTCTGTACACAAAATATACATATATATATATATATATATATATATATATATATATATATATATATATATATATACTCGGGTTTTTGTTATTCAAAAGTAATAAACTAATGAATTCAACGAGGTTGTTAGATAGTGCTCAATAAAAAAGAGCTAATAATACTTATTTATTGTTAAATAAACATGTTTACATCCCGCTGCTACAAACAGCCATTTGTTTCAATCAAACAACAGATATCATCATGCAGCGAGGAACTCTTTAAAAGTTGGAGTTAAAAAACCTTAAAACACAGACTTTAATTATAAGATGTAAAGAGGGAGGGGAAATCTAAAGAAAACTAATAAGAAATAATGGAGAGAGAATGATGAGGAAGAGAAAAAAGAAATAGAGAAAAAAAATAGAGAGAGAGAAAAAATAGAGAAAGCACCAATATAAAGGGTTATTATAAAAAACAAGGGCTAGAAGAGAAAAAAGAGAATGATGAGAGATAGTTAAAGAGAGAAAGAGTGAAAGTAAGAATTAATAGGAAGGGAAGTTTAGAATGTTAAGAGAAAAATAGAAAAAGAATTGCGTGTCACCTAATTTATGGACAATTATACATTACAATGACAAGACGCGTTACAGATGCTGCACTTCTATTTCTTGTTCTCTTTCGGTGGAGGAGAAATCCTTCACGACTGAGACAATTTTTATTTTTGTACCTTTTCTCCACGTTAACTCTGCCCCGTGGGGAGGCATAGTAAATAGGTACAACACAAACAAAAAACACAATCTTAGCGTTAAAAGCGTACATGTCAAAAGTGACAGCAAATGTAAGCAACCAATATATTTATCATCTCACATACGTCTATAAGTAATATCAACGCAGTTTAAACATACGTCTACAATTAATTAAGCTCTTTATACTTAATAATATAAGTTTAAAGTTTTCACGGTTTATTTAAATAAATATATAAAAATAATGATAAAACAATATAGTAAAATTATTAATAATAATAATAATAATAATAGTAATAATACTAATACTAATAAAGATATATATAATAATACTACTAATAATAATAATAATAAAACAGAATAAAATTAATATTTATTATCTTTTTTATATAACATATTTAGTCATAAAAGGGGATTGAGGAAAGTAAAAACGACTCTGTATACCAAGTTTCAAGTCTGTAGATCGATAATTCGTTGAGTATATCGGTTGAGAATTGTCCTCACACACACCTACTCACTTTTATAGATATATAGATATTGCTAGGAAACAATGCAATAGAAATGATTAACCGTTTACACTTGATTTAACGCAAGTTGTTTATTTAACAATAGCCAAAGGAAAGCTGTTTACTGATACATTTTGAGAGGACGTGATGAAGAAATTTCGACAAGAATGCTACAACCAGTGGAGACGTATTATACTGCGATGAATAGTTGTCATCAAAAGATGGTCAAAATGAAAAAAAAATCAAGACTTGATTTTAAGTCTCGCACCATGCGTGTGTGTGTTTGTCCAACACTTCAAAATGGAAGAGTCATTCTATCTTGTTGCTAGTATATTTCAGAGGAAATAAATATCGTTGAAGTGAGGTTACTTTCAGCATACTGTTATAATCGCTTTGATATTGACGTATATCAATTAAAAAATTTAATTTCCTCGGGGAAGCATTCGAAACAAAAGATCGTATCTACTCTATCTTGTGTTGTCTGGAGACTAGAGAGGAAGTGTGGTGGGTGTGATGGCCCAAAACCTTGATCGAGCTGTGTAAATAGAATTGACTTAAATTCATCGCCATCATAAAACGGCTCACCACTTCCTGGCGTGCAGAACCTAAATGTAAGAACAAGTGCATGCCAGTGAGAGAGTATTTATGCGTATCGATCACGTACGACCAGCATGATCCATAAAAGCGAAGCCTAGTGGACGTGGTCAGAACGTCTTTTAGCACTCGGGAGCCTTAGATCATTGAAAAACAGAGATCGATATTGAAAAACGGTGTTGCTTGAAAAAGTGAACCATATAAACAAGTTCTAGTGACTAGAACATTGTTCCTAAGATCACTATTTAAAACGGTTTTGTTAGAGAAAACTATACGTTGTAAAGAATCCAGTGGCAAACGTATTATTCCCAATATCACGATTGAAACCGGTGTTCTTGAAGAAAAATATACTATGTAATGAAGTTCCAGTGGCAACATATATTATTACCGAGATCACTATTCAAACCGGTATTGTTTATGAAAAGTTAACTATGTAACACAGATGTAGTAGTGAACACGTTGTTACAGGGGCACGCTGTTATTCAAGAAAAGGAAAAGTATACTACGTAACAAAGTCCCTGTACCGAGTACGTTGTTTCTTTTTTATTTTTATATAATCGCAGTAGATCCGATATGATTCGATCTCAGAATAACCAGTTCCATAGACGGTGATGTTATTCACGTAGACATGATATATATTTCCCTTTATAAAGTATGAATTACTCCATTGTTTATTCTAAGAGGAACTAAACTTTGTATCAACCAAATTTGATTTTAACGAATCTGATCAAAATATTTTTAGAGAAACGCGAAACGATAATTAAAGGTCGCAAATGCCAATATCACTTAACTTCCACCTTCAATGTTGGGGATTCGATTAAAGAATCTCGGATAAATTTGGAAGCTTCTAAATTGGGAGGAAAACGACTTACCTGACCCCCATGCTGCCTATTAGCCTGGTCAGTTCAGCAATACCGCCTGGCCGGTCACTTACTGTCACCACAAATTTTATGAGGCGACCATCTGCAGCTAAACCCCGCTCGATAACACGACCCAATGCTGGAGTGTCGATATTACCTCCACAAAGTGCCACAACCACTCTGTAACAAATAGAAAATCGTTAAGACATGCAAGTGAAAACTTGGCTAGATCAATATATATGTGTGTGTGTGTGTGTGTGTGTGTGTGTGTGTGTGTGTGTGTGTGTGTGTGTGTGTGTGAAAATGAAAAAAAAGGTTAAAAAACGGTATTCTTTGCTGAAATAGCCATTTTTATTTTTTATTTTCCTCCTGATATTTTCGTATTATTTTTTTTTTAATTACGTATGTTCTACCTGTATTACGAACGTTTTCGATTCTTGAAAAACACGATCAGGTGAAAAAAGCAAATAAGTAAAACAAAAAGCTAAAGAACTGAAGAAATTTTCCAAAGATAGCCAAGAAACGAGCACATGAAGTCAGTTAGACGCCAAGAGAACGTTCTCACGCTGGCCCAAGAAAGATGTTAAAATTTAACCTCAGCGACTCAAGAATTAAGAGATAACTTGCATTAGAAGAACATAATAAGATTTATAAGGAAGTCAATTTTTCATTCTAATATACAAATTAACGGTTGGAAGATGAATGGAAGGCATAATAAAATCTACATTCTCTTAATATCTAAATCGTCAAATTAATTCATAAAATTCTATATTGCAAAGAAGAGCAAGGCATTCTAAATAACAACTGATTGATTGAAAAACAGGTTTCGTGCGCGAAATTGCGTATTGTTTTCACTGGTCACCATATTTGTTTTCGTACGCGCGTGCATTTAATTTTTGCGCGTGTATGCATCAATTCTCTATAGTCACTATTCCATAACTAGCTATAACATATACTGACCAAACAGATCAAAGATAATCTAGTATATATGTGTGTGTGTGTGTGTGTGTGTGTGTGTGTGTGTGTGTGTGTGTGTGTGTGTGTGTGTGTGTGTGATATATTAAACAACATGCGAATGTCAAAAAAGTAGAGAAAGTAGATTATAGGTTTCCGCCATCTTCGAAGCAACAGAAGACACGTAAAATACCCTTAAACCAGCAAATCTAAATTATTCTTATTATATTTGTTCTGTTTTTCTTAATTTGCTATGCTGATAAAAACATCCGGAGCATTTATGAATATATTTGCGTATAAAACCATTTGTTTGTTAAGTGTATTGCCTGTGAGATATCTGCGTTGTACAATCAGATTAAATCGTCATATTAAATAGGCCGATGCAGAACGTTATAACTTAACTGTGAAGAAGATAATACGATTCTTAAACGCAAAAATCGTGAACCAGGAAATATGTAAAAACGAACTTGTAATCAAAACGGTCACATTTTTCTCTTATTCTCTCCAAACAAGTCATATTGTTACTTTGACGTAAGGAGCTTCTATGTACGGAGTTTAGTATCGAGATATCTCTTCGTATTACATTAACATTTATGCATGTTAATAAAGCAAGAAACCGAGAGGAAATTCAAGTCTAGCAGTTTGAGTAAAGAAGCTATTGGAGTAGAAAGCATTCCGGTATTTAAGAACATCAACAGTGAAGGGGTATGATTTTACGGCCTGTTGAGCTAGTCGAGGATATACAGGGTGAACCCCCCCCCCAAAAAAAGCTAAATGGAGGCCATCAAGAACATATGCTGTAGAACGGAGAAAAAAAGGCCAAAGTCCCTTGTGTTTTGATGTGATGTTTTGAATATAATAAACCAGTTATGACCAAAGTTTCATTTCATTCGGACAAAACACTTAAGAAATGGGACCTAATTAGAGTTGGGGCCCGTTTTTTTTGGGGGGGGGGGTCACCCTGTATATGTCGAGAGCTATAGGTGTTACGAGTTCGTCAGAGCATATTTCATTAAAGTGTTTGTAAAACAAGCACAGGGATGCAACATTACGACAATGGAATAGATGTTGAACCTTGCTTGATAATATGATACCTATAGATTAAAGACTCTTTTTTTACCCTGATTAAGAAAGAAAGAAAGAGAGAGAGAGAGAGAGAGAGAGAGAGAGAGAGAGAGAGATGAACTGATGATAGATGCATCAGCCCTGATATGGCACAATGCATGGGCGAATGCCGGATTTGTCGAGATACTTTCTTATGATATTTCAAACTTGATTGGCGGAAGATAATTCTCCTTTACTTCCGAATGTTTTGATTATTGCTGTTTTATTTTATTTTTTGTTTTGTTTTGTTTTGTTTTTTACCCAAATCGGGCTTTTACATAGAGTATAGAGCTCACAAAGATCGTGCCTGATTATTTCTGGTCATGAAGCCCTCCTCCTTGATCGTAGCTATTCGTTAACATAAAAGGATTGCAAGTGTTTACCCCTGACACCGACAGCAAAAAGGCTTAGTGGTTGTACGCAAAGACCGTGAAGGTTGGGCACAGAACACGCCAAAGAATGGTACCGACGCAACGTTTCCGATTTCATTCTATTGCTTTCTGGTTCCACGCCTGACACGAGCAGGAAACGATGAATCCTGATGTCGACTTTTCTTGAAGTTTGACCAAAGAACTGTTAGACGCGGTGCTGCTCTAAAGATGCTTCGTGCCCAATCTTTTTGTTGTGGATTACTGTGCCAGAAATCGAAGTTCCAGTCGACCACTTGCCATAAACATAACGAAAGAGCAGACATACATTCGAAACGTCTTTTGGAAAGTTGTTGCTGATTATGCCGTTGGAATATGTTTTAAAAGGTTCATGAAACAGTTTTTCGATGTTGAGAAAATAACCCATTTTGTAAAATAAAATATCATTTTCATCAGTGTTCTAAGTTACATGAATGGCTTCACGAATAGTAACTACAAACGAACACCACAGGCGGCAAGAACGTTATCACGAATGTTCAGCGTTCTTTTATATGCAGTCACGATTGAGTTCTTCACTAAACACACGAAGAAATCATTCAGACATGATTGCAGTTCAATTTAAACAATCAAACTTTTTTTTTTTTTACATTGCAATAAATTTTCTGAAAATCTCGAATGTGATACCAGTCAGGTAAAGGAGAAATATCATTTTTATTTCATTATTAAAGCCATATATGGTATACTAGTTGAGGCATTCATGTAAGCCCGATAAGAAAAAACATAACTATAATATTTCTAATACTAACGAATCACTATTTATCCGAACTTACTGTAACGTTACGCATGTTTACACAACTACACACGCGTTAACAAGTAGATACTCGGGATCCAACACGTTGTAGACTCAGTCACAAAGGAGACAAAGAATAGGAAATAATTTCAACTCTTATTTCAGGTTTTAAGAAAATATCTTTATTCCCCATTCTCCCGCCATGCTTGGCTTCTCGTTACAGCTGTGACGTCACCCACGTCTCTAACGTGATCGCCTTCTCTAAGTTCTCTCTCTTCTTTTTATAGTATTTTTATTTTTTCTAACCGTGACGTCAGTTTGCACACGGCTCGGTATTTGCATATAGCTGTTATCCGCGCATCCGCGCTCTGTTACATCACAAGCCACTAAAGAATAAGTTTTAAAGAAATGTGAAGCAATTTCTATTTTTACAAAACTGTTTACTAATAAGAGTGCTGGTGGAAAAATTTTACCTGAACTGACGATATCCGTTCAGAATACAAGGACTAAACCCCTGGTGCAAATTCCAAGGTGATCCTTCCACTATAACGCTGTCACGAACGTTAACACGAACTCAAACGTTGAATGCAAAGACAGTCGCAAAAAAAGAAAAAAAAATTGGACTCATCTTTTTCAGTTGAAATAAAAGGCATTTATTAACGGTACTTTCCAAACAACGGATTGCAACTTGTTTTCAAAGTTTCTTAGTTCGCCATGTAGTTAGCAAAACTCTGCCGTGTCGAACGCGTGCCTTTTCTTCTTCCAAGTTGAAGCATTTTCAATTTATACAACGTCATATAGCCGTTAATATATTTTTAAAAGATGACACAATTCATATTTTTTGAACGACTATGTCCGTTATAATTCAAATATGGATGTGTAACTGAAATGAAATGAGTGTATTTTTGTTATGTAAGTTATTAACTGATTATATATATATTGATTATTATAGGAAATGTTTTCTATAGTGTTAGAAAGTAAACCTGTGCCTAAAATTAAATTATGTTCTTTTAATTGGAGTTTACTTATTAATGGCGACCCATTATAAAAACATCGACTTTGTTTAATTGTGCTTGAATTTGCGATAAGCGCTGATTCAAGAAGTTTCTGTCGCGGGTTACTTGAAATATAATTAGCTATTTTTGCAGAAACGGAAAAGGTCGTTAGAAATTAAAAAAAAAAAGAGGACATAGCGTTGTGAAAGCGAGTAAGATGTGTTCATATATAACGTCATATAGTCGTTAATCTATTCATATTCTTTTGGGGGAAATATGTCCGTTATAATTCAAATATAGATGTGTAACTAAAATAAAATGAGCGTATTTTGGGTATGTAATTTATTGACTTATTATATGTATTGATTATTATAGGAGATGTTTTCTATATTGTGAGGGAGTTAGTCTGTGTCTAAAATTAAATTATGCTCTTTTAATAAAAGCTTACATATTAATGGCGATATATTATAGGAACCTCCACGTTGTTTGATTTGTACTTGAATTTTCGATAAGTGCTGATTAAAGAAGTCTCCGTCGCGGTTTATTTGAAATAAATTAAACTATTTTTGCTTGTTTGCAGTTAAAAGTATTATTATGCTACAATGAATGAGAGAATAATGCATTCAGAAAATTTCTATTTCTTATATCTTTTTTATGTTCATCGAGCCTTTTCTCTAATCTACGTTGGGTTTCGCCAACGTATATATGATGGCAATTTTTGCAAAGAATATTGTATATGCCTGCATTGGAAATCTTGTCCTATCGCGACACGGGTTTCAAATCTTTCACACCGGCCCGTTTTCGCCTCGTTGTCCAGCCACTCAGGTTTTAATCTCCTTTTTCCACTGTTATGCTACAGATTGCCCCCACCCCAACACACTGTCGTCCGACCATTTTTTTTTCAAAGTTCGGATTGCATCTTGTTTCAAGCGTTCTTTTCGCACTGACTTACGCCTTCAAAGTTGTTCACGTGGTACCTTTTTTGTTCCGCTTTCTCTTCCTCTGCTGTAACGTCACCTTGCGCAGCGATTTGCTCATTTGCGTATGTGAGATTCCGCTGCGATGCGATGTCAGCGTCTCATTAACACCATCAGCAGATGCACAAGTTTTCAAATCTGCGTAAGCTTTAGACAAATATCGCCCTTTATAGTCTTTTGTGTTAGATTCATAGAACAAATAATGTAACGAAGTGGTGTGACCATATTGTAACAGAGCGTTAACTAACGAAATCAACAGCAGCCGTAGTATAACTGACTAGTGAAAATATTAGCAGCAGCAGTTTTAGCGACATGTAAATCAAGCAAGTGTGTATGCGCTGATGCTACGAGAAGAAGAAGGGGAGAAAAAGAAAAAGAAAAGCTAACAGCACGTGATCGAACAAAGGAAGCGATCGGACTTTTTTTGACACTTCTGCGGCGAGAAAGAAAATGAACCATGTGGTCGAAAAAACGGGAAGGCAAACGACGACAGAGACACATGCGTGAAAGAGCGTCTCGACATATATGTTCGATGCGTGAGTGATATTTTGAAACATAGTACAGTGTATTGTCGGAAATTATTGGAATAAATGCTTTTTGTATTGACCTTGAAAAAATGCTGAGTTGTATTTTTCATGTAGTTCCTTTTTTTCGTTCTTGTTACGGTACCAGACGACGTGTGGGTCCGAGTGATTAAAATGTAACGACAAAACGGTTAAAGTGTGACGGTCACGTTACAATAAATTAACTCTTTCTTCATATCTATTATTATACTATCGCTGAGTAATTATGTAGATACATAAATAATAATACACAAATTGCCTTAAATAAGTTTCAAAACTTTTTCGTATAAGCACTTTTATTGATAGTACAAACATGAAACTCTTGTCCCTTTAGAAGTAATTTCCTCTGGCTGCAATGCACTGGTTGTACCATTTCAACTTCTGAACAGCACATGGAAGTTCTCTTTCGTGAGCGTATCAATGGCCCTCGTCACAGCCTCTTCCATCTCCTCAATTATCTCATAACGACAGCTTCTATGGGTTTCCTTGAGCTTAGGAAATAGCCAAAAGTCACAGGGCGCAAAGTCTTGACTATAGGGAAGGCGAGGAACTGTCTTGATGCTCATCAAATAGTCTGATCTTCTCTGAGTACCCTCGGCATAAACTTTGCGCAAATTTTTCCGCATCTTTAATTCGTTGCGAATAATTGTACGTACAGATCCTATACTGGCACCAAACTGCGCACTTATTGTCTTATCCATAAAATTCTTTATTTGGCCAATCAATTCTCGTGTTCTGATTTCTTACTTCTCCTACACCTCTTATCATCCTTCACAGACTCCCTGCTTTCCTTTAATCTCTTATGGCACTCAAAAACTGATGCTCGATTCATGTAAGATAATCCGAAAGCAGTCTGCTTCATTCCATACGTTTCTGTATTTTCCCAGTTTAAAATAGTAAATTATTGCATATGCTCCCTTTAAAGTTTCCTCACAACCAGTTTGCATTTTAGATATTAACTAGCTGTGACAATCAGGTTTTAGTGGGATGTATTCCTATACCTGCTGTAGCTTTTTATTTAATCTGAAATTATCAAATAATTGTTCAGTCATTTAATAACGTACATAGCAATAACATACTGATTTTTAACAGTCTATAACGATTTTAAATGCCTGTATGAAAAGAGTCTGGAAGCTTATTGAAGGCACATCGTAACTCATCAGAATAAGGGTAAAAGATCGTAATCAAAACATCAGAAAATAATGAAACAAAACTCACATCACCAGAGAATTTATGTATGTAGGTCCAATTAGGAATATATATATATATATATATATATATATATATATATATATATATATATATATATATATATATATATATATTAGAGTATATTGATTATTTAAAATATATTTAAATACATACATATTAAAAATAATATATATTATTAGTTAGCGGTACAAAAATTGTATAACGGTTTGATATATATATATATATATATATATATATATATATATATATATATATATATATATATATATATTGATTGTGACTTTTGTTTTCGTAATATACTCATGTGCTATCTTAGAGAGACATGAATAAATAAATACAATATGTGAAGTTTACTTACTTTTTTCCTTTTAAATGCGAGCATCTGTCTTCAAGAAGTGCGGCTAAGCCAACCGCCCCAGCACCTTCAACCACTGCCTTTTCTTGTTCGACTAACCTCAGAATAGACAAAGCAATGGAATTCTCGCTGAAATAATAAA
Organism: Euprymna scolopes; assembly: GCF_053919585.1. Taxonomy (NCBI): domain Eukaryota; kingdom Metazoa; phylum Mollusca; class Cephalopoda; order Sepiida; family Sepiolidae; genus Euprymna; species Euprymna scolopes. The sequence goes on along the minus strand of NC_136484.1, from coordinate 143,209,851 downwards.
TTGTTATTCAATCTCACGAAACCAGACTTAAAAACAGGACAGCTATTAAATGGATTGCTCTCAGTGGAAAATACTACATCTTCAAAAACAAAATATGAACAAAGTCGAGCTAGTATTTCACTAGCATTTACGTTAAAGAAAATAGCATATATTAGTGGCCTGGCAAGGCCAAAGAGGAGACAATCAAATAGCAAAACTTAAATCAAAGACGTGCGTGGCCCATAGACTATTTTAGTTAAACGCTTTCGGGTGTTTAATTATTAAGTAATTGTTGGCAAAATGTGTTGCTGCTCGGTTAGTTTTGTATAACCGACGGACGTTTGAGGTAGAGGGTAACTAGGGAATGGTCCGTACCTTAAAATTAGCTAAGTTGCTTAATGTTAGCGTCTTCTTCCATGATTAGGTGAGTGTCATAATTAATTACGCATGAGTTGGTTTATAGTGAGTATAGTTATTAGTTAGTGGTGTATCGGAACCACTTTGTATCCAACTTCCCTTTACCTTGTTTTATTTATTAATTAAGATATTGGGAGTAAGGGGTTATAAGTTTACTGTTAGAAGTTAGTGAACTACATGTGGGGGTAAGGGGTTATAATTCTACTGTTAGAAGTTAGTGAACTACATGTCTTAGCCTTTCTAATAATTGCCCATTTAATTGAAGGTGTTTTGTTAGCCTAGATTAGCCTCTAGTAGTGTACTTAGAGTGAGGTGTCGGTAGCATATGCTTTATCATTCATTGATAGTGTGTGACGATAGAATCTGCTTTTAAATGTCATTGAAGTGCTACCTATGTAGAGTTTTCTACGGTGCATATTCTAGCCTAGTATACCACCGAGAATGTGGGCATTCGGTAGGTATTTGACAGTTGCAGGTCTTTTTATTATCGCTATCATTAGTTCTTATTTGAATTGTCTTTCATTAATATTTTAAAGTCGCCATCAATAAAATATATACAACCATAAAAAAACAAGGGTATGGAAAATTTTAAAGCAAGAGCAATAAATAATCGCCAAGCTAAAAGAATTACCTAACACCTCCTTACTAATGACAGCTTAAACACGGGAAAAAGCATCCCCCCTTCCCCTCACCAAACCTAAAAAAAAATAGTGCTTACATTCACAAAGTATACATCCCAACTTTCCCCGGAATGTAGATCACATCCAAATATCCAATGTAATCTTGACACCCGTTTCAATTTCGATTATTTTTTCATCTGATGAAGTGTTATCCCTGAATTGAAACTCCACTGAAACATATGTAACCAATAATGTTTCTATGATAAATAGAATATACATATATGTGTGTGTGTATCTATATAATAAAGTTTAACTTCTGCGTGTCTGTACACTAATAGGCACCTATGTGATTTACTATTATACTATATTGAACACATCTTAGAACTATTATACTAAGCCGACCACTGAATGAGATTGTCGGACTGACTTCCTCATCTTGGTTGTTATTGTCACAACGTTTCGGCCGTTTTGCCCTCCGGCCTTCGTCAGGTGTTTTGTATCGAACTGGCGAACCGTTTGTTAGGAGTCTCGAACCCAACCCTTTATTATTATTACGGGGGTACCATGTTCGGACTCCAGCTAGGCTTTGGAACATAGTAGCTGATTCTCTGTTTTGAATGTTACTTTTTTCACTGCCTTCGTTCAGGATTTAACTCAGCACCTTTGGGTAACTGTAAACTTTGATACAACGTCTAGGACCACTCGGCCATATATCACTAGGACAATTCTTAGTTGGTTTTTGTTAATGTTAAACCTATGTTGTTATTCAAGGTTTTCTCTCTCTATCAGAGGTGTTCAAATTGCATTCAGCTCTATGCTTGGTTTGCTCAGTAGGTTGTTATGTCCGAGCATGTGAGCTGTTTCTTTAAGTTTTCTCACTTTCCAGTGGGTCTCTCTGTTTATTATTTTTACTTCATCCCCTCTCCATCCAGACATAGTTGGCTATACCCGATTTTTCCGTCTCCCCTTTACTTACCGCTTTTCGGTGTTTTTCCACCCTTACTTTAAGGGGGCGGTATGTTTCACCCTTGTAAACCTTTCTGCAACTGCATGGGATGGAGATACAGACAATTACTAAGCTGACCACATATTACTATAATACTAAACTACTCACATGATAGAAGAGGTATCAAGGTTTTTAAATGAGTATGATAAAGTGGGATCCCAGGGGATTCATTTATAAGAGAGAACTCTGTGCATGCTCAAATCGTTTCACGTAAAGCTTCCAAATTTGGCAGAATAACCCACCATAGGGGAAAGGAGAGTTTTGACGGGTAATATCGCCCACACTCACCAACAGGAGTAGAGTGCACGCTAACAACGTTTGATGTACACTCCTAGAGTTACCAAATATGGCCAGATAATCCACCTTATATGAAAAAGTAAAATATATATATATAGTACAATAATGTAGAAAATAAATATCAGTTTAAAAGAACATAAAGGTTATTTATATTGTTCTTTGAATAAGAGTACATTTTTTAAGTTTTTTTAACCCAGTCAACGACGGCTACTTCTGCTAGTATATATATATATATATATATATATATATATATATATATATATATATATATATATATATATATATATATATATTCCAAGGTAGAAATATCCAAAAGTAAAAAACATTTAATTTCAACGAGGCTTCAATTAAAAGAGCAATATAGTATTTTATTCAATTTAGGAAAAACAAAATTACCAAAACTCGATACCATAAGTCTACTGCTTCAGTCTTAAAAGACATCGTCAGGCGATAATATAGCTTTGGTTTTACCTGACGCCAGCTATTTAATTAAAATGAAAACTGGATATTAAAAATAGAAAAAGGAGAAAAAAGAGAAACAAGAAAATGGAAGAAAAATGTTTTGAAGACCTTGTCTTAAAATTAATACGTTAATATATATATATATATATATATATATATATATATATATATATATATATATATATATATATACAAAGGTGCCTTATCTTTTTGTATCTTTCTTAATTCCTACAATATATATATATATATATATATATATATATATATATATATATATATATATAAGTTGAGCATAATTTGGGAAATAAAAAGATGTCGGTCAGCTGGCCTTGTTGCGAGATCGCGACTTCCTTTCACTCGATCAGTTATAGATCGTCTGAATTAATGTTAAGCTTTATTTAATGTTAAAAGTCGTCTTCATTCCGCGTCGGTTGACGGCAATGCAAGGGTTTAGTTCCTTGCTAATGGAGTCAAAGATCACCTAGTTTCAGGGTTCGAATCCGTCAACAAGCGGCAATCGTCATTTCCTGCACTGATGATTGCGAAAGCATGAAACACTAGTGTCTGCAGGTATAAAAAATATTATTTAATAGTATATATATGTTGTGTGTGCTACTTTATCTCTGTGGGACACAGAATGAAATTAAACAATAGTGGCTGCCAGGTACATTCTGATAAACACATAACTACAATTATACAAAGTAAAGATCACGAGGGATCATATAAGCATTCGAACTATTCAATAACTTCGAATATTTGGTGAGTAACTTAGAATTTTTGTGAAAAAAATAATCTGGTAATTGTTAAAATAATCTCTCCTTCTGTAATACGTTAAGATCTAATCAGATATTTCCTGCTCTCAATCTATGACGTCATCTGAGAATATTTGGGTTGAAAAAGAAATTAGTCTTTTTTCTCTTGTCCACACAATGTTGCTTTTGTTATACAAATTGTTTTGTAATTATTTACGCCGTAAGCCACTCGAGTCTAAGGGTTATTCATTTTCATTTGGATGATGGGAACGGTTGGTTGGTTGGTTGGTTGGTTGGTTGTTTTTGTTTTACGGCATATCAACCCTTTTCGGGTTATTTAATGCCGAATCCAAAGATTCGGAAGAACAATTTTTTTAATAGAGTATATTTGTTGTTTTCACGTCGACTTCTATTTAACCCATAGTTGGGACCCTAACAGGTACTACCACTCCGGGTCAGAGTGGACCTGGGAGCAATGGTAATTAAAGGGTGGCTCCACACTCCCCAAAGCCCACAAACTGGGGCCTCACCACTGGATGTAGTTTAAGGTCATATCCAGGACCCCCATTGAGGGACTTTTACCCTCTGCAGGGGGGTAGTCGGCGTATTCTAATGCCCCACCGACAGGGCAGATGATGGGAACGGATTGATAACTATAACTAATTGGGTTGGTGAATCTGTATCCCATTTGAATGTTCTTAATAAATTGCAGAAAAGTGTCTGTAGTTTGATTGGCCCCCCCCCCACGCTTTCTTCTTCATTGCAACCTCTTTCTCACAGACGTGATGTTGCTAGTCTCAGTCTTTTCTATAAATACTATCATGGCATATGTTCCTCAGAATTGTCTGATTAATTTCCTGCTTATTTCGTTCCAGCTTTATTGACTCGTTGGTTTAGAGGTCTCCATCAATTCCTCGTATTAATACCTCATTGTAATACAGCTTCCTATTTCAGTAGCTTTTTTCCAAGGACTGCAAGGTTGTGAAACTCTTCTTGCTCAGTATTTTCCTTCTACCTACGGCCTTGGTATTGAAAAATACAAAGTCAATAGGCATTTCCTATCTTTCAATAATCAACTTTGTTCTTGTTAGCTCCTTACATCAAGTGGCTCCATGTCTTGTCTCGAGCGATTTCTATTTTAAAATTTCATTGTATGGTTCAACATATATTTGTTAACATTGGACTTGTAAATGACATGTTGTAGTCTGAAGAAAAACATTCCAACAGTAACGTGTTCGACTTGTGAGAAGTTCTTGGAAAAAAACTTTTTTTGGCAGTTCTGTTTGATTATAGGTGTACAGCTTAAGAAGGTGGAGTTCTTGGCAGTGTTGATAATAAGAGAAGTTCTAGCTTGTTTTCCAAGGGATGAGATTAGAAATTGAAGCTCAGCCGAGAACCTACCATGGAAATATTGATATTTTTCCATGCATATAAGCGACCCGTAAGATGTTTCTTCTATACAGGAAAAAATAAAGGAAGACTTATTTTGGTAAGGCTTGGATAGATTTTAATTAGAAGAAACAAGTAACATTAATTATTAACCATCGGCGATCGTGTCACTATCTGGTATTTGTCCTTACTGTTCCAGGTGACCGAGTGCACAATTATCACACATGACATCACACGTTTTCCAATGCCTTTTAAGTTTTTCTTTTTCTGATCAAATACGTATCTTTATTTGTATACCGTTTCCTCTTACAGCCACAATTTCCTTTCGATGATGGGACAGGATTATTTACACACAAACGAGAGCTGTCTCCATTATCCAACGTATTTACACAGCTGAAAGGCGTAATGCGAAGCAACAATTATACTTGTAGGTCTTCGGCATCCGATGATGCAGTGGAAATATCTTGTTGGCGTGCGTGTCGAATACGTCAGGCATGTGCTGAGTTAGTTCACAATCGGACTGGAATTGAAACAGACGTAAGTTGGCGATATTTGCACAGCGGGATCGAAGGGATTTATTTACGAGATCGAATCAATTGAAACGGCAAGACCGTAAAATGCTGAGTAGCCGACTATAGTCGAGAGCGATCCGAAGGCTCCCTTTTCATTAGCTGCTACACCGTGGTGTAGTTAGGGCACCATTCCATTCCAAGGATCACTCTAGTTGTCATTTATGCTCCCCTTAAAATGCTGGGTGTTTAGCAAAGAGTATCAAGTACCATTTGTTAATTCTTTGATGTGATTAGACTGATGATTGAACCTTTTTTTCAGCCAATTAGTAAACATCCTTTTTATTATGCAGTATATAACGCAATAAATTTGCGAGTTGAAGAATTTTTATGGAATTGGTTCCAGGCAATACATGAAACCACTTGGTGTACCGAAGTAAATATAATAAAAAGAGACAACAGATATCTATAAATCTTAGTCTTGAAAATATCAGGGCGATAGTTTGGTGAAAAACGGACAACAGTAATAGAGTTCTACAAGTTTACAGTTCTTGAAATCAATCTGCTGTAAGATAAACATGCATTATAAATAGGTACAGGAACACGATTTAATGAAGACTATGGGATTAATGAATCAAACGAGCTGAAACAAAGGAAGCAATTCTGAGCAACACATAACATAAGCAGTTGTATGACAGATCTATTTTTTTTTTTGTACGCGCAATCTTTTGTAATATTTGGAGTTGTAGTTCAGTCAGTGTAAGCAGACATATCGATACACAGGTGATTAGATCACCACTGATATGCGCACCCGAAACCTACTGATTTTTCGCACCATGCTAGCGGGAAGAAGAAAATCAGTTCATGTGAAGACTTCATATCCTGTTCTCGTCCTTTGCTAAAAACAGCCTGACAAGATGGAACTTCAAAATACCATTTTCCGGTTTAGCAAAAGCCAACCTGTCGAACAAGTCTTTTTTATATCTTTGAATAAATTTGATTTATACTTTAATGGCGACGTTGGTTGTTTTCATGATTATGGTGACCTTTTTCTTATTCAATGTTCAATTTCAGTCAGTCCATACAGGGCTAACTCTACGAAATGGTTTCTTCATCCTGACATTTTTACCGACCAATCAATAGCATGTCAATAAAATCTTTACATAAAAAACTGGGAATAGCAATATCACATCTGTGAATGAGATGGTTTAGAGAACAAAGACAAAAATGTGTCTAATAGTAGTCCGTTACCAAACAACAATTATGTGTTTATGTTGATGGAATTGTAATGTTTGTTGAACTGCTTAGAGTATAAGTATACGCCCTCGTGAATTAGTGACTGTTACGTTATCAACATGTTATCTGAACTGTATTTGAATGCATATACGCCCGCATATATAAAAGAACCGCGGTCCTGTTATATATGCACTCGCATACATAAACACTAGACCATCCACGTATATATACACATTGTATTACATTACCAAGACGCGTATATATATATATATATATATATATATATATATATATATATATATATAAACTAACATTGTACAGAGTGCCCCAATAAAATGTATACACCCTTTAAATTATCTCAACTTGCTACTTAAGTTCGCTATGCCATCTTTCCAAAAGATGTTTAAAAATAAAAAATGGAGTACCTCCCAACTATCATCATGACGTAAGAGCCTATCGTGATGGTCTCCTGCCAAACAGATGGGTAGGGCGAAAAAGGAAGTATCGAGTACTGTCCACGCTCACGGGATTTGACCCCCGTTTTTTTTGGGGGGGGGGACAAGCACAACGTTCACATAATAAAACCACCTATAATGAGTTACTGAAGACAGACATTGAAAGAGGATGTGCCAACATACCAATTTAGCTTATTAGGAACGTTTTGTATTTAATCACTGAAGGTAGCGTTGTCAACTGTTCATGGACCACAATGGCCAATAAATGTAACACTTTTGTTAATTTGTTGGTTTCTATATTTGTTCGCAGTATTTTAAAGTGTGAACCTTTTCTTCTACTTAATAAATCTTGGGTCATTTAAAGTTTGTATACATTTTATTGGGACACTGTATAGACTAGACGCCATGACACACGGGATACCTTTATATAGACCCTAGATGAAATGATTTGTTATGTACGCATTATACATACATTTAGAAACAAATATTCTTATACACATCCCGGCTATATAACATTTTCTCTAATATTCATATTCATGTAAAGCAATTCGTGTACTGATCAACTAAAAAAGTAATGAATAAGAAAGAGAACGTCTCAAACTGGAAAATTTTAAAGCATAAAAAAATGTGGAAAATCGGTGTAGAAAATAACAAGAAGAAAAAATATCTGATTTCGAAAAAACATTGGATGTGATATTTTTCTGACTTGCTATTTGCTTACTTAATTCTTTTAATTGATCTAAATGGATTCGTCTGGCAGTTGTTGTTCACTTGAGATGTACGTATATCAATATTTCGGGGAAAAGGCCCGTCATCAGAAATTTATTTTATTATTTAAGATAAAAAAAACATTTGATAAGCCTTACAATAGAAATCTGGTCGACAGCATAATCTAAGTTGATTCACACAAGTTTAGTAACGCCGACAAAAGGATCCAGAAGATCGAAGAATAAAACGGTCGAAATTTGTGAACAACAAAATAAGATATGCATTACTTTGATTATTCAGCCTACTGTTCTTAACTCGGATATTATTATTATCATAACATTTCGGCCGATGTAATCTCCAATCTTCTACAAGTTTGTTTTCCCAACTCTGACTTCTTTATATCGAACTCGAGAATCCGTACGCAATTTCGAGCGGAACCCTGTATTTTATCGACAGTCATAGCTTACTTTTGTTCCGGAAGTGATGGTCGAATAGAAATCTTAAATAGTTCGTAATTGTATCCTTAGTATCGCTTGTACTGAGGATTAAAATTCAATTTACAAATGACTATCACTTAAATTTAATTATCATTCTTATCCGTTGCAACGTGGATTCTTGCATTTAATTCTTGTGTTGATTTGAACACTTCTACTCAGCCGTGACTGACGGAACAAGAACAAACTAACCCATGGATTAAACAACGGTTTCAATTCAAAATTTCACACAGATTCCCGAGTTCGACGAAATGCACCTCAAGAAGGTCTGAGGTTATATCAGTTGAAACGTTTTAAGAATAACGTGCAAGATGAGAACAGTAGTCCAAATACTAGCAATTTTCAATCCTTATCTAAAAAATCTGAAGCATGATACCACTTATTTAGATTAATGATACGCATCGAATTGTAGATTAGAGTTCCGTGTGATCAAGATTTATAATTAACTTGACGTATACTCGTTCCAGGGTGCGTAAAAATAATTCCCATAACACAACAGTTTTGCACCATTTTTATATCATCTTAAGATTAAAATCAAGATACAATGATACTAAACATTATGCGTAGACTCATTATTCAAATTTTGATAGAAATCTCTTACATGATTTTGATTTTAGAAAATGTCTAAAATTTAAGAGTTCTTAGGCAAAAAAAAAATGAAATTCAGTGAATCTTGCTTAAGTGGAGTTTAATTACTATGGACCAAATTCAATGTGAGTCTAAAATATTTACATTTGTTAATGACACGTTGTACCCATATTATGCTAATTAAACTAAAAGAATACTCCAAAGAAACTGAAACTGGAGGAATATTTATTAATTGATGTTTGCAATTTACTTGCCTCCTCACAAAGGTAAAGTTAAATGCAAGGTCGGTATTTCATGTTTGAAAACCAAGTCCTCAAAAAGAGGCTTAATTAGAATAAAATTAAAAATTGTCAATAAAAAAAAATCTCAGAAAAAGCGTCCAACATATGGTGGATAAATTAGAGATTACATCGGCCGAAATGTTATGATAATAATAATATCCGAGTTAAGAACATTAGGCTGATTCTTGGTCGATATCATAATATTCCAAGAAAATACTCCTACAATGAGAGTTTGGTCAGTAGAATAACTTTTTTATATTAATGTGTTACCGCTTATTAAGGCTGAAAGGTTACTTGAGAATGAAGACACACTGTGATGATTGGTGATGATTATGGTGATTGGGTAGAATTTGATTATTCAAGAGAACGGTTCGACAAGAATTTGTTTACATGGGATTTGAAAACGACCATGTTATAGTCAGTTGGGAAACAGCCTCGCATTAATGTGTTCAATAGGCAGTTCTACGAAAGAAACTCGAGTAAGGTTCGTTTTGTTTTAGGTAGAGAGAAAGAGGTAAAGAGAGAATGAGAAACTATTGACAGTGGTTGCAGCTAGATGTGTTTTTGTTCTGGATGTTTTGTAAGGAGATATAGATTGAAGCTCAGTCCAGCATCTGCCATAAAATTTACGACAGAGTAGAGAGAGACTAGCAACGTTTCTAAATAACGTAATAAAAAAGAATACTCCGTTCTAAAAAAATGTGAAACTAGATGAGTATGTAAATCATAACCTTCCTGTCGAACATAAAAATATGTTTCTTTTATGGAAATCGTTCCAGACAAGGCGTTAAGCCAATTGGTGTAAGGAGCTAACAAGAAGGAAAGACGATTATCACAAAGAAATAAGACTATTAACCTTAGTCTTGAAAAGACGAAAACGAGAGGTAAGAGAAAAACAGTCAGCAGAGAGAGAGAGTTGTAAAGAAACTAAATGAATAGAAAGCTGTATTACAATGATGTATCAAGACAGCAGATTGGTGGAGACCACTAGGTCAACAAGTAAAACGAGCTGGAACAAAGGAAGCAAAGAATAGATCAGGTAGTTCTCAAGTGCACATGTCATAATAGTATTTATAGAAAAGGCTTAGACTATCAACATCACCTTTGTGAGAGAAAAGGCTGGAGAGAAGAAAGGGTGGGACCAAACAAATTACATATACGTTTCTCTCAAACGAAAGATGATCCTGTTAAGGAGATAAGATTTAAATTGCTTTACGATGTAAATAATTATTCTGATAGCTTTTTCTCGGCTTCAAGTCAATAAATAATCAAGCCATGTTTTTTTATAAATGGCATGTAACTATCATTGTTAGATGAATTTGATTCTATTCTTATCAGCTTTTGCAGAAACTTAATGCCTCATGTACGATCGCTTCTTTTATTGTTTCCTCTTTTACTGCACTTAAGTTTATCTTTGTTTTTCTTTATTATTTTTTTGCTTATTTTCCTTCTTACCTGACGGTAATGACTTCATCAATTATATCCTTTACGGTTGCAAAAGCATTATAACCAACCATCGGGACTGCCAGACCTGCAAATGAATTGTTTCAAAGCAGTTAATGTCATCTTATAATACCAATATCATTAGAAACGTAAATCCATTATATATAAAGTTCGGTTGTCTGTGTATATGCGTGCGCGCTTGTGTGTGTGTGTGTGCGCGCTTGTGTGTGTGTGTGTGTGTGTGTGTGTGTGTGTGTGTGTGTGTGTGTGTGTGTGTGTGTGTGTGTGTGTGTGTAGCAGCATGAATTGTTTTAAAACAGTTTATATCATCTTGTAATATATTCGCTGCGGCTGATCATTCTAATGTGCTTTTCAGTCTATATAACTGCTAAATCTACTTCTGTTACTGGTCTTCGATATATACACACTGACTTAGATATAGAAGGCTTGTTAACTGAAAAAATGCCTGCAGACAGTGTAGGTAATATTTGTCGAACTGTTACTGTCGATACTATATGAAGGCATTTTTAAAAAGAGCATTAAATCATGTTTAAAAAAAAGAAAATAAAGGCACCCAATTCAATTAATAATAAAACTGAACGTTATTCAATATAAAATATAAATATTATCTATGTAAAATTACGTCATTTTAAAGCAATATACAATCTAATACTGATAAAACTGAATTATGAATTTAGGGAACAGACAATTAAAGAAACATAAAATACAAAAAATTCTTGCCCTTCAGGACAAGATCACAGTGTAGTAGTATCTATTCTGATGCTACAATTCACCTTTTCTGTCCTCGGTCGGTGGAGGAGAAATCTTTCATAACTAGGACAATTTTTATTATTGTTCCTATTCAGAATGCCTCTTATTGAAAAGCTGGATTTCCCTCACAAGATCATATGTTGAAATATTTAAATAACTATTACTTTTAATACAGAAAGTATATTTAAAGTTTTGGTTTTCTGTTCTTCTATGTTCATTATTTTCCCACATTTTTCATCAAAATGTGTAGCATATTTTCATCAGTTACTTGGTTAGGAATCCTATACTCCGCTTTAGTCTTCATCTTCATATCAGTACAGAATACATGAATACAGAAATGAAGTTCATATAACTACTAAAAGGCAATCATACTATAATGTGAACATTGGTTAAAAACTAAGAAAATATAGTAAACATCTACGATATTAAATCAGGGCGGTGGTGAATTTGGGAGGGGACATCATTATTATTATTATTATTATTATTATTATTATTATTATTTCACTCACTAGAAGTTGCCTCACAGGCCATCATCAGTGATCATTCACTAGCAGTAACCTGTGGCATTCGCTGGAGACCGAGTGATAACAAGTCTCCCCAGATTTCCAATGATCTCCACCTCTTGACCAGTTGTGCAGATGATTGTACGCAATAGCAGTTTGCCATTGATTTCTCGTTGGCATCGGCCATTGGTGTTTCCTGCGGTTTAGGTGACAAAATGCCTCCTCAATGTATCAATTTGAACTGCACACCTCCAGTAGAGGTCTGGTTAATACTCTCCCACCTCAGACTTTCAATCCTCCCTGACCCTTCACAACTCGTTGGTGTGACGCCAGTCGATATCATCTACAGTTTGGGGGGGGGGGCACTTCACGGGGAACGTGGACCCTGCGTAAATTTAATGGCTGCTCTCTGAGGTTTTCTTTCACTTTCTTCATATATATCTCATACACATTTTTTGTAATCGAGCATGTATTTTATTTTTTTTATTTTTTTATTTCTTTAATTAAATTTGATTCGTACTTTTATCTTCTACTTTTTTTATTTTATTTTCATCTTGTTTTAATCTATTTTTATTATATTTTCCACACTAATATTTTTTTTGTTACATTTATTTTTTTATTCATGTTCAAATACTGTTTTTGGCCTTATTTTGCCTCAAATAGTAATTTCAAAAAAGTTTTCGTGACTAAATAAACCTATACAACACCTTTTGTGTATGCGCTTTTTAGGGAGCAACCATTAAATTAAAACCTGTTTACGCGAGTCCACATTCCCCGTGAAGTACCTTTTTTATTATTATTGTTGTTGTTGTTGTTGTTGTTGTTGTTGTTGTTGTTGTTGTTGTTGTTGTTATAATTATAATAATAATAATAATAATAATAATAATAATAATAATAATAATAATAATAATAATAATGGTGCTTGTGCAGTGTACGCACCGTGCTTTATTTTAGATAGGATTTTCAAGTTAAATTAAATTTTTATGGTATCTTTTTTTTTCATTAAACTGTTAGGTGAACGTGCAGAATAGTTAGAAAGCCACCTCCTTCCTGTTAAGAATAGCTTTCTAAATAACGTTATTATTTAAGCACGGTGCATGCAACATTTATTTATAAGATAAAACACAAGAAAAATTGTTAACTAAAATTTAATATACTCTTTATTTTTTTAGTTCATATCAAATTTTTAATTAAAACTGATTAGTTAATGAATTTTTATGATGAATTTGTGTTCGTATGTCTCGGGCGAGAATACAAAATTTCCTATTCCATTTCCCATTTCAGTCATGTAAATTATTTACAGATGAAATGTTATAAAACAAACAAAAACTTTTAAGTTTTAAATATATTTCAAAGAAATAAATTACGCCCGGTGCTAAAGTATTGAATCTATCGATCGTTTTAGTTAAAAAAAAATTTATAATAAAAAATAAAACAAAAAACTGTCGTGAAAAATGCTTTTAACTTTAAAATATTTGGAAATACCCAATGAAAAGTTTTATTTATTATTAAAAGAACGGACTGAAAAATATTCGGCACTTGTACAGTTTAATCAAAACATTAAAAATGTAAATATGGAAAAAAGGTTATATTCTACATATTTGTTTTGGACTGAAGATCTAAAAAAATCACTTAATTTGATCGAGTATTTTTTTTTTTTTTTTACAGCGGAAAAAAACACGTGGTTATGAAAGTAGAAATCTTTGATTTTTTTTAACACACCACGGGAAGATAACTCAATTTCAAGCTCCGACGCTCCCTCCCCATCATTAATACTAGCTTTTCTTCCTAAAAATTGAACCTTTTTCTTGGTATCATAACAAATTGTTTTTTCGCTGTAAAAAATAAAAAAAAACTACTTGATGAAATTAAGTGAAATTTTTTTTTCGGAGACCTTCATTCCATAACGAATGCGTACAATTTGAACTTTTTCGATATTTTCATTTTTAATGTCTTGATTAAACTGTACAAGTACCAAATATTCTCATATAAAAATTGTTTGTTTTGCAGTTTAAAAAATAAATAAAATGAAATATTCGACTTCCTTCAATAGAAATAAAAATTCGTTTGATCGAAATAAAACCATTACCGTTATATTTTGTTAGATTAAAATTATCCCAATGTGCAATTATGATAATTGTAATAGTGAAAATGGAGAATTGTTTTTCTCTTTAGGAGAATAAAAAAAACATATAATTACAACAACCACAATATGAGGCAACGAAAAATATTTTTATGGCCACGTGGTTAAACACCGGACACTTTAGGCACCTTTGTGCCTTTACCTACATGTTGATCTGGTAATGACGCCACGCTGTCATTTCATTGGTCTAATCTCTAGGTAGCTGTGGTAAAACACAACACAGTTGATCTATAAAATAATATTTTGCTTTTATTTCACACCGACAAACAGTTTTGGATTAAAATTTAAAATGGTGTTTTGCCACATTTGAAGGAGCGTGGGGTTGCTGTGGATGTTGGCGGTGAAGAAAATGTGTCAGTTTGTTCTCTATCTGACTAACTACCCGCTTAGTGACGATTTATATAAACATTCTTTTTCCCTGGAATGTTTAATATTTCCCATCGCCTATTGTTTAACATTTCCTTTCACCGATATCCTCTCACATATTTCTGGATCAGATTATGCTTTCCAATAGAGAATGTTGGAAAGTTCAATATTCCTCATCTGAAGTGCATCTGCGTGGGTGCAATCCATCGAAAGTTTCTCTTATTGCTAATCCAACAATCATATGATAAAATAGTTCGGCAAAATACATGCATCTTCTTTCATATAACAGAATGTTGAATTGAAAGTAAAAGACATTTATTCGTATTGAAATGTAAGTGAGATGCAGTAGAAAGCAGGTTCTGGGCCCTAGCATTCAATTTTGAGATGGGCAGGCGTTCATTTATATTCGAATTATCTCTTTCTCAGTTCTTAGCATTGTGACTTATTTTATTTACCTCGTATTCAGGAGGTTAGACACAAGATCAAGTGTAAATTAGATGAACGTATTTCTGTGGAACGAACTGGATTTGAACTTAGCATACCCAGGTTTTCAGTCGATATCGTTAACCGCTGAGTCCCGTCACTCTCCCTATGACTTGTACTGGAGTCTTTGTGATATATAATCAATGTGTTTGTTACGAGATGTGTGTGCCACAATGTTTGTGCATAGATGTGTGAATTTAATCTGTGTGTGCGTGTGTGTGTCTGTGCGTCTGTTTATGTCTATGTGTGTGTAAGTAATTACGCTACATGTGTGTGAATGCAGCGATGCGTGTGTGGAAATGGGGGAATGGGATGTTATCCTATTTTTTTAATTTTCTTATCATTTTGTTTTTGCTGGGGATGGAGCAATCCACCGAATACCAGACATTCACCAGCTATTTCAAACACTTCAATCGAGAGATCTTTTTAAGATTCTAACCGTCCTTTTAAATTCAATTGTTTTTATTTCTCTTACATTTAGTTTAGCGGGTATATTCGCCAAATAGTTTTTTAAATTCTTTTTCATGAGTTCAGCTGCTCCCATAATTATCGGCATGATGGCGATCTTCCTAGAATTCCAGTTTCTTTGCATGTTGTACAAAAGACATTGGTATTTCACTGCCTTTGTCCTCTTAGCTCTGTTTAAGCTACTATTATTCAGGGTTTTACTGAGGTGTAAATTGTTGTGAATAATGAATTCGTCGTGTTGCATTAAGTTATATCAAATCTCAGTTCAGATCGTGACTTCTGCTGATACTTATACGTATTTTACGAGTTGAAACACCAGCTATTTGGGGTAATGGACTATAACTCTCAAAGTTACAGCCGGTGTACGTACACATTATATAGTTAAATCGCTAAAACTTATAAATACTGAAAATACAATTAAAAAAAACTAGATTTTTTTACCATTAATTAACGCTTTGTGTTCATTCTTTAATGGGGGTGTAATTGCATTTGGATTTTGTTTATCTCTCGATGTCCACGTTGACAATGCGTTCCTTTTGTTTTTCTTATGGAAAAATAAAACGACAGATTTTTTCAACGGGATTTTATCTTGTCATATCATCTTGTTTTATATTATGTAATTTTACATCATGTTATTTTTTATGAATTCGTTTTTCATAACGTTTTTATATCATGCCGTTTTTACATTGTGTTGTTTCATATTGTGTATATATATATATATATATATATATATATATATATATATATATATATATAAATTTATGTTTTTAAATTTTATGATTTTAAAAAATGAATCTTCAAATACAGAATTTTTTATTGTTTGAAAACAAAGAATACAATTGAATAAATCTATTTTCTTACCCCATGAGTTTTTGATACTTATTCATCTCCTCAGAGGAAAAATATTTGCAAATATTTTTATTGGTTAGCACCTTATTTGCTAAAAGCAATAAACATAGAAAATTAAAGAAAATTCATTTGCTCTATCTTGTATATTGAGTAATTTTATTTGGCTGGGATTGTATTATATAAAATATTCATCTAATAATATTTGTAAGACCGAAAATTACTGGATTTGCATATCAGTAGATATATTACATTTCATTATTCTGAAGTATATATATATATATATATATATATATATATATATATGTATATATATATATGTATATATGTATATATATACATATATATATACATACATATATATGTATATATATACATATATATACATATATATATGTATATATACATATATATATGTATATATATACATATATATACATATATATGTATCTTATATATATGTATATATATATGTATATATATACATATATATATACATACATATATATGTATATATATACATATATATACATATATATATGTATATATACATATATATATATATGTATATATATACGTATATGTATATATACATATATATGTATACATACAGTGATGATCATATTTATTGGCACGGTAAAATAAAAGTTAAATTTTGTCTAATAAATTCTAAAAAAGGGATTAAATTAAAGAAAATAACAAAGTATATTATGTATTTTTAACTGGACTTTCCGATGCAGCAATCGGATTTTAGAAAAAATAAATAACAAAGGAACAACAAACATAATTGCAAAAAACCCTTGTTCAAAATTATTGGCACGATTTATTTAATAATCAATTGTATAGCCTTTGGCCTTGATTACCTTCCTCAGTCGCTTTTCATAGTTTACAACCAAGTTGTTGCACTCTTCAGTAGTAATTTTAGCCCACTCTTCCTGACAATAATCCTCCAATTGAATAAGATTCTTAGGCTTCCTTTGCATTACCCTCAATTTTAATGTTCTCCATAAATTTTCAATTGGATTAAGGTCTGGGCTTTGTGATGGCCACTCCAAAACATTAATATGATTGTCCTCAAGCCATTTCTTAGTCAGTTTAGCCGAATGCTTTGGGACATTATCTTGCATGAACCACCAACGACGACCAAGTGAGAGCTCTTTAGCAGAGTCTTTCAGGTTTTCATCCAATATTTTAACATAATCTTCCTTTTTTATGCTACCTGTTACCTTAACAAGTCGCCCTGGTCCAGAGGCAGCAAAGGATCCCCAAAACATCAAACTGCCTCCACCGTGCTTCACTGTGGGTATGGTGTTCTTAGGCAGGAAAGCTTTGCCAGATTTTCTGTAAATATAAGACACTTTATTATGGCCAAATAACTCTATTTTCGATTCGTCAGTCCATAGAACACGTTTCCAGAATGCAACATCTTTATCAATATGACGTTTTGCAAAGGCTAGTCTTGCTTTCAGGTGCATAGGCTTCAATAAGGGAGTCTTTCTCGGACGACATGCTTTTAAACCAGCTCTCTTCAAAACTCTACCAACTGTATGTCGAGATACATTCACTCCAGAGGTGCTCTGTTCATCAACAATCTCCCCAACAGAGATCCTTGGGTTTTGTTTTACTTGTCGAACAATTTTCCGTTCATCTCTTGGGGAAAGAATCCTTTTTCTCCCTCTACCCTCTAAACTCATAACGTGGCCTTGCGATTTGAACTTGTTTATTATGGCTCTAACAGTGGATTTGGGAAGGTTTAGCTTCTTTGAAATCTTATCATAGCCCTCCCCATTGGTATGGCATGCTACAACAAGCTTCCTGACGTCTTCGCTGTGTTCCTTAGTTTTAACCATGGCGATTGAAAATTATAATTTAGTCACTTATAATAGTTTAAATAAATCGCTATCTAAAAATTATCTGAAAAAAATTATTCACTGAATTAGCGTTAAACAAGCATAATATGGCTATAAAAAAGTTCAGAAAGCACGTAAACCGGAAATTGATTGATATTATACTGATACTAAAAGAAAAACAAAGCCGTGCCAATAATTTTGAACAAGGGTTTTTTGCAATTATGTTTGTTGTTCCTTTGTTATTTATTTTTTCTAAAATCCGATTGCTGCATCGGAAAGGCCAGTTAAAAATACATAATATACTTTGTTATTTTCTTTAATTTAATCCCTTTTTTAGAATTTATTAGACAAAATTTAACTTTTATTTTACCGTGCCAATAAATATGATCATCACTGTACATATATATATATGTATATATATACATATATATATATGTATATATATGTATATATATATATGTATATATATGTATATATATATATATAGTATCTTAATACATGTTATCATTTTATTTTTGTCGTTTTCTGTTATATTTTCATTAGCCTACCTATCTGTCTATTCACTTTTCTCCCAGAAACTACTGGTTTGATCTCGCAGAAATTTTGCATTGGCCTTTGTTATTATAAGGTATAGCAAACTAAGTAATATAGTATCCTCTCGATCCAGAGTTAAGGATTTTTATGGGTTGGTATTTAATGTAAAAATGAGCAAAAATTTAACCATATTCAACCATCAATCTTGCATAAAGCATTCATTCTAAGTCAACGCGCTATAACTTTTTAGCTTTTAACATACTAAAAAACAATTTATATGTTTTATAAGACTTTTATGCCATATTTTTCTAATACAATGATTTTATGTCACGTTGTTTTTATATATCATTTTATGTCGTTTTTATATCATATCCTTTCTTGCATCATACCATTTTTATTTCGTTTCTTTTTTATATTATGTAAATATGATGATTGCAACGTCCTGTCAGACGAGTGCCATTCCCTCAGGCACTGAAAGTCCATGAGCCGAAAATAACTTTAGTCCTGCCGGCAAAATTCACACGCTCAAACAAACATAACACTGAAGACGGTCACTAGTATACATGCATATATATATATATACATACACGCATACATACATATATACCCATACATACACATACACACATACATATAGCACACATACATGCATACATACACAATACATAATACACATACATATACATACATAAACATACACAAGACGGTCAATGGCATACACACATATATACATATATACATACACAATGCATAATACACGTACATATATATACATACACACACGCATACATACACATGTAAATACATATAAGTACACACATACAAATACATATACACATATACATACACACATATTTACACATATGCACATATATATACATACACTTACCTACATATGTATACACATACATGAATATGCACTCATACACAAACATCCACATACATACATACACATATACATGCATATATATACATAAATACACACATGTATATATACACATACACACACATGCATATATGCACATACACTCATATGCATATATGAACATACACATATGTATATATACACATACATACAAACAATATATATACGCATATACATACACACATACACATATACATACATATACACATATGCATACATATGCACATAGATATACACACATATATATACACCTGTACATGAACATACATACACCTATACATACACATGTACATATAATGATGACAGATCAATTATTACATGCTTCCAGCATTTCAGGCCTACACACGTCACAATTTTTCCATGGCTGAGGGAGTATCTATACGCAGATGATGTTACAGAGTTTTAGCTTTGTACGACAGCTAAATGTCTCTCTCGGTTCAAAATGTTGACATCCAGCAACAAGCAAAAGCAAGATAGCCAGCAACAAGTCAAACTGAAGACCAGCTTAATGCGGGTACTGGTCTCCCGCTTTATGTTCTTTTTTTTAATCTAAGACTTGCTTCTCCTAAAAGGGTTGCCTTCACCACGGCTTACGGGAACCCTCTTCACCTCACATACACATGGCAATAAACACATGCGTACATACAGATGTGCGCCAACATACGTATGCATGTGCACACACATGCAACCATAATCACGTAGAGGCACACAAATATGCACATACATACATATGTCTATACATACGTACACACATATACATGTAAAATACACATGAAGGAGTATTCCAAAAGTCATACATCGTAAGTGATCAGCGTCTGGACCGTTTTTGTCCCTTTTCCTTTCTGATCTTTTTCCTCCTTCTTTTTTTCTTTCTTTTTTTTAAATAAAAAGTTTGTTTTAGATTCACACTTATGCGGTGCATGAAAATGATGATGATGATTTTGAAAAATTCACACATAATTTTCTAAATAACTCAACGTACGAATCGACGAAAAACAATAGTCCAATTGATATGATTTACAGACGCTTGGATTTTTTTTTAAAATAAAACGTATATTTTAGACTCACACTTATGCAGTGCATGATAATGATGATGATGATGATGATGATGATGATGATGATGTTTTTAAAATAAAAAGTTTGTTTTAGACTCACACATATATATGATGATGATTGCAACGTTTTGTCAGACGAGTGCCACTCCCTCAAGCACTGAAAGTCCATGAGCCGAAAATGACTTTAGTCCTGCCGGCAAAATTCACACGCTCAAACAGACATGACACTGAAGACGGTCACTAGTATACATACATATATATACATGCACGCATACATACATATATACCCATACATACACATACACACATACATATAACACACATTTATGCATACATACATACAGAATACATAATACACATACATATACATACATAAACATACACAAAAGTCAATGGCATACATACATATATATATAAATACAAATATACATATATCTATACATACACACATACATATCTGTAAACATACACATATATACATACACAATGCATAATACACATACATACATATACATACACACACGCATACGTACACATGTACATACATATAAATACACGCACATACAAATACATAAACAAATATACATACATATACACATATGTACACATATGCACATATATATATACACTTACCTACATATACATACACATACATAAATACGCACTCATACACAAACATGCACATACATACACATATACATGCATACATATACATACACATATGCATATATACACATACACACACATGCATATATGCAGATACACAAACATGCATATATACACATACATACAAACAATATATATACGTATATACGTACACACACATACATATATACATACATGTACACATATACATACATATACACATAGATATACACACATATACATACACCTGTACATGAACATACACCTATACATATATATGTACATATAATGATGGCAGATCAATTATTACATGCTTCCAGCATTTCAGGCCTACACGCGTCACAACTTTTCCATGGCTGAGGGAGTATCTATACGCAGATGATGTTACAGAGTTAAGCTTTGTATGACAGCTAAATCTCCCTCTCGGTTCAAAATGTTGATATCCAACAACAAGTAAGAGCAAGATAGCCAGCAACAACTCAAACTGCATACCAGCTTAATACGGGTACTGGTCTCCCGCTATATGTTTTTTTTTAATCTAAGATTTGCTTCTGCTAGGGGGTTGCCTTCACCACGCTTTACGGGAGCCCTTTCCACCCAACATGCACATGAGAATAAACACATGCGTACATACAGATGTACGCCAACATACGTATGCATGTGCATACACATGCAACCATAATCATGTAGAGGCACACATACACACACACACACACACACACACATATATATATATGCCTATACATACGTACACACATATACATGTAAAATACACATGAAGGAGTATTCCAAAAGTCATACATAGTAAGTGATCAGTGGCTGGGCCGGTTTTGTCCCTTTTCCTTCCTGATCTTTTTCCTCCTTCCTTTTTTTTTTTTTAAATAAATTTTTTTTTTTTGAGAGTTACACATATGCAGTACATGACGATGATGATGATGTTTAAAAATTCACATATAATTTTCCAAATAACTCATCGTACAAATCGACGAAAAACAACAGTCCAATTGATATGAAATTACAGAAGCTTGGATTTTATTTTTAAATAAAAAGTTTGCATATATATATATATATATATATATATATATATATATATATTAAATAAAAAGTATGTATATATATATATATATATATATATATATATATATATATATATATATATATATAGAGAGAGAGAGAGAGAGAGAGAGAGAGAGAGAGATCTTTATTAGAATGGTAAAATTTTAAAATGATGAAAAAGAAATGAACAATATTCGGATGTTATAAAATAAATAAGTCGATTAAAAAAATAAAAAAATCACGAATTGTAATAAAACCCTAAGCGCTTTTCGTTAGACAACTTTTCAAGGATATATGTCTGAAAGAAGGAAAAAACTATTGGGGGGTTGTAGAAATACTAATACGAAAGGGATATAAATTAAAATAAAACTTACATGGAATATTATTTTATATTACAATAATATTATAATATAATAATATTATAATATATTAATATTATATTATTCGTATTAGTATTTCTAAAAAAAAAAATGTTTGTCTGACGAAAAGCGCTTCGGGTATTATTACAATTCGTGATATTTTCTTCTTAATGGACTTATTTATTTTATAACATCCGGATATGGTTCATTTCTTTTTCATCATATATATTTATAGACACACACACACACACACACACACACACACACACACACACACACACATATATATATATATATATATATATATATATATAACTACTTCATTTACTCACATAAAATTAATATACGAAAGTATATATTTATGCGTAAACTTTAAGTATTTACTTCAAAAGTGCTCAATACGTAGGTAGAGCTAGAGTTAGTTATATATTTTATAAATTACTGTATATATATTTATTTATATATATATATATATATATATATATATATATATATATATATATATATATATGGTGATTGTCACTTCTTGACAGAAGGAGACCATCTTTCCCATGCTTTATCGTTGATTACTCATTCATTTTCATGTATTTTTAAATATCTTTATAGATATATATATATATATATATATATATATATATATATATATATATATAGTTTACATATTTACATAACATGTCTGTCTTATATGGCAATGTTTCCATGGCATGTTTGC
Source organism: Euprymna scolopes (assembly GCF_053919585.1). Taxonomy (NCBI): domain Eukaryota; kingdom Metazoa; phylum Mollusca; class Cephalopoda; order Sepiida; family Sepiolidae; genus Euprymna; species Euprymna scolopes. Next base: position 143,186,499 of record NC_136484.1, on the reverse strand, counting down.
ATTATATTTTAATACGGTCTTTATTATGATTATTTAATGCTATTAATCTACATATAATTTTGGCGGGTTTCTTATTATTCGCAAAGTTTAAAAATTTACAAGCAAGAAAATTGAAAGTAACACAAACCTCTTTTTATCTACATTATATACATTATATAACATTGTTTAAAATATAACATTATATACATTGTATAACATTATCTACATTGTATAACATTGTTTAAAAGTAACCTTTACCTTTTGTCTACATGACTTGCCAAGCGTTATTAATAATTCTACTGATTTTTACAGAAAATATGCATTGTTTAATCTATAAGTTGTGCCACATTTTTTGCGTGTCAGATTTGACATTTAAAACATGTCACGAATGTACTTTGCCAAAGCTAAAAAAATATTCTTCTTCTGTCAATTTTTTCTTTGAAGATGACATTTAATTAAGGTTGAATGAACTATTGAATCGTACGTTATGGTTATAAAGGACAAAGAAATGCCTGTCTTAACCTGGGAGTTTACAATCTACATGTTTAACGCTCATGGTTTTAAAAACACAAACCGGAAACAGTCCAGACAGGATCAACACCACAACCTCTCCTGACCCGATATGACTTTATTCTATCCTCTCTCTCTCTCTCTCTCTCTCTCTCTCTCTCTCTCTCTCTCTCTCTCTCACTGTCTCTCTCACTGTCTCTCTCTCACTGTCTCTCTCACTGTCTCTCTCTCTGTCTGTCTCTCTCTCTCCTTACATTCCTTTTCTTCCCAACACTAAGGAGAAAGAGACTAATTCAAGGAATGTTTTAGCACAAAAACCAAGCACATAGTGAAAAGAATATAAGATAAATTAATTCGATACAGATGTCCTACAGTGAAGATGTAGGTAGGCAAACGCCCTCTCCCTCCCATCACGCTGTGATCGAATCCATGGTATAAACTGACATATACCATGCGCCAAAACCAATCCATAGGACTGGAATGAACAGAGATGGGCGAATTGAATGCAGACTTGACCGCCTTGCGCAATAGTGCAAAGAATTGCTATTATATGGCACAAAGATACCAAATGAGATATCGCCATGTTGAGATGCAAAAGAAGTGATTTTCCCGCGTGAGATAAATAAAAATGATCTTCCAACAGTCCAATGAGAAATATTCATCAAAGAAATGCGGAAATATTTACCGGAAAAGTAAACAAGGATAATTTCGCTGAAGAGATTAAAGTAACCTTCTGGGTTGGATAATTTTCGCTGAAGAGATTAAAGTAACCTTCTGGGTTTGACCTTTACTCCTGATCTGAAATGGAACACATATATCAAGTCTGTTGCTAAGGTCGCTGGAAAGATGGTGGGATCCTTCTACCGCTCCAGAAGATATCTCACTACTGATGCAATTCTCTATCTATATAAAAGCCAAGTACGGCCAAGGATGGAATACTGCTGCCATATCTGGGCAGGAGCTGCCAAAAACAGCCTATCATGCCTTGACAGAGTACAAAATAGACTTCGTGGTTTAGTGGGGGATGCCCTTTTCTCTACCCTGCAACCCCTCTCCCACAGAAAAGACGTCGCAAGCCTATCCTTGTTTTATCGTTATTTTCATGGCAGGTGCTCGTCTGAACTCCAATCCCTGGTCCCCCCTTGCCAATCTTTCATGAAAAACACCCGTCTAGCTGAATCCACTGTGAAAAATTTCCCCCACTCTATATCTGTGCCTAAATCAAAACGCGGATTTCATGAACAAAGCTTCTTTCTTAGAACTGTACGCCTGTGGAACTCTGTTCCGTCTGCCTGCTTCCCTCCGGACTACAACTTGGATGTCTTCAAGTCTAATGTTAACAAATTCCTAATGAACCGCCCCCTTAAGTAAACACTTCATCAAATCTCCTCACTAACGTAATGTACTTGCAATAACCCTTATCCCTGAGTGGCTTCCGGGCCTTGATAAGTGGTGATCACTGTGTAAAAAAAAAAAAAAAAAAAAAAAAAAACCGAACTGATCTTCCGTTATGCCACGAGAAACAGCCTGTTGTGGAAGACTATGGAAATATTTATCGGAGAGAGGAACTATGTTGATCTTGCTGAAGTGAATGAGAGCCAAAGATTGGATTATATTTAGACTATCTTATCCCGTATTGAATTTCTGGGAATCTTCGAATCTGGATCATTATTTCCTGTAAACATTGCACGTTTATTTGGATACCTCAGTATTGTGTTTGTTAATCCTCCTATATCCTAAAACCATCTTCATTCCTATTGGCCAGCAAAGCTAATTTCAAATAACATTCATATTCAAATATGTTTCTTATGTTTTTAACTGAATAATCCTTCTTTTACCTTCTACCGCTCCAGAAGATATCTCACTACTGATGCAATTCTCTATCTATATAAAAGCCAAGTACGTCCAAGGATGGAATACTGTTGCCATATCTGGGCAGGAGCTGCTAAAAACAGCCTATCCTGCCTTGACAGAGTACAAAATAGACTTCGTGGCTTAGTGGGAGATGCCCTTTTCTCTACCCTGCAACCTCTCTCCCACAGAAGAGACGTTGCGAGCCTATCTTTGTTTTATCGTTATTTTCATGGCAGGTGCTCGTCTGAACTCCAATCTTTGGTCCCCCCTCGCCAATCTTTCCCGAAAAACACCCGTCTAGCCGAATCCACTGTGAAAAATTTCCCCCACTCTTTATCTGTGCCTAGATCAAAACGTGGATTCCATGAACAAAGCTTCTTTCTTAGAACTGCACGCCTGTGGAACTCTGTTCCGTCTGCCTGCTTTCCACCGGACTACAACTTGGATGTCTTCAAGTCCAATGTTAACAAATTCCTAATGAACCGCCTCCTTAAGTAAACACTTCATCAAATCTCCACACTAACGTAATGTACTTGCAATAACCCTTATCCCTGAGTGGCTTCCGGGCCTTGATAAGTGGTGATCACTGTGTAAAAAAAAAATGTATAGACAAAACAGAGATATTTTATTTTATTTATTGCCTTTTTATGTTTGCCCCTTCTTTTGGCCCAATGAGGATTGTATGATGATTTTCTGGGGAAATCAAACCTTCTTCTGTAATAAAATTATTTAGTATACATTGTTGTTGTGTTCTTTAATTTTGTCATCCATGTCTTCACTCAGTTATCCTATAATACTGATCTGAACCTAAAGACAATGTGACATCTTACGGCTGACACATTTTTGTTTCAATTTTACTTTGATTAATACGTTACGAGAATGTGGGAGGTACTGTAGGTCTTGTAGAATCATAAGATTCCCCGAACAAAAATCTCCCCCTCCAATCGTAACATGGAACGCTCGTTCGGAATATATGCTAATATATATATATCGTAACAAGATTTTTAACTTGTAGTTGGGGGTTTAAATTAAAGTCGAGGTTTTAAACATAATGTTGGCTTCAATTAAGGAACTGAAGCTCTTAAACTTAAAGATTTGCATTTAAGATGACATTTTTAATTGAAGCTGAAGTTTTTAATTTTGAATATAGGTCTTTAACTTATAACTGAAGTTTTTAATTTGAGATTTTTATTTTGGAGTATAAGCTTTTAACTTGTAATTTGGTTTTTAAATTTAAGTTTAGCCTTTTACTTAATAGTTCAGTTTTAAACTTGGAGTTCATCGTTTATCATCGTTTCATTGTTCACTCCTTTTTTCTCTCGTGCCTGCTAAAAATAAGATTGACTCACCATCGGCCAATGTTGATGAAGGTTTGATGTAAACTGGTTTATCGTTCTTCATAGCTTCAGTAAAACTAGCACACCCTTCAGACTCAACGCCCTGCAAATAACAATAAATATTTATTAGTTTAGTTACTGTACTTGGTAAAAGAATTGCAAAGCAGCAATAATTTCATAGAAGCAAAACCATAACGAACTAGTACGAACTCATCTTTAATCCTGGGTCGTGCTCACTCATTATTCCATTTAAAGATCTTGGAGACTGTTCACGTTCGGTTGAGAAGGCCTTTTCTCTGTAAACAGAGGAAATGTCTCTTGGGTTTGAGTGTGGTTAGTCACTATGATCTTCGAGTAATATAACAGTGCTTTATTTTGATCGCTTTCCCACATTTTTTCTTTTTTTTCACACATAACGTAACACAATGTGATTTTATTTTAAATCGTACATATTTCCGATTCACCCTTTTTTCAGGTTTGAGAAGGGTAGGGCGAAACCGGTCAGCTGACTCGCCCACTTTTTTCTACTTTACTTCTCTTCACTTTATTTTAAAACGTTTTTAATCATGAATTATACAAGTGTCCCCTTCATGATTGCGATATATATATATATATATATAACCAAGTATTATGTATATTATTGATTTTCAACACAGTAAGCTTACCACATCGACATCTTTACCATCAGAGAATGTTATCAGTGGAGATTTTACACTAGAAAATGCAGCAGGTGCTAATTATTACATGCTATCCGAAATAAGTTGTTTTAACCTGATAACCAAACATGAGTTTGGACAGAGAAGTTGGTGATGTTAATGTTAAAATAAAAATTGTGTCATATAACCTTTTCTAATGTTCGAAATAGAACTAAAGTGCCTAACACGTGGAATAGGTTTCTAGTTTAATGGATACCAGACAAGCATGTCTATGCCTAAATCAGCAGCAGTCCACCGTATTTCGACGATGTCACGAAGTACAGTATACTTAACACTCTTTCCAACTCCTTCCTAGCTTGGGCAATTGTAGAAGCAAGCAGTTTTCTCAACACTGTCAGCCCCTTTTCTATTGGAAACAAAAATGCAAGGGCAAGGATAAACCAAGACAATTTGCACACGGGTGGCTAATCGCATCCGATGGCTGGAATGGGCCTGGATCAGATTCCACAACACCCTTTTACAACCGCATCGATAGGTGTATCAGAATTTTTGTAGGAATTTTTGACACCCCTTACACGAAACTGCGAATAAAATATAAAAAACTCGTAATTTCTCTTTTAAAAGTGGGTTGTTTATTTTCTTTATGGATTATACTTCCAAAATAAACTATTAAAGTTGTTTTAAAAGTAATAGAAATATTTTTTATTTTTTAAAAAACAGTAATAAATTTTACGAACTCAATATTTTTCAATTTTTAAACTTTAAAAATCCATCAAAATTTTTCTATTGATTCTATTTTTACAATATTTTCAGGGTCAATGTGAAATTTTATGCTCTTTCCAATAAACCGAATATAATATTTTAGACAAACTTTTTTTTTTAAATTCACGCCCCCCATTTTCAAGTGTCTATTAAAAAGTAAATAATTAATTTACTCACCAAAGTTTTATATATCACAAATTGAAGAAAAAAGGTCAATAAATAATATATTCAAATTTAAAAAAATAGTAGTGTTTTTTAGAAATTTACCTGTAAAGTCCGAAGTTTAAACCTTTTTTTAAAAAAAACACGTTGTTTGTTTTTATGTTTTTTTTTAATGAAACCTTGGTCCTTGCTCTTTTAATTGAAAAAAAATAGGGCTTGAATTACATTTTTCGATGAGTTATAAGCTTGGAAAGACGGGGTAGAGTTATTCACTATTTTTCACAAAATTTCTGACACACCCACCGCATCGATACTGCGATGCTGGCTCGTCTATTGACTAGCCGTTGGGATTAGTATCTTTTTCCGTCATAGCATACTGTTGGTCAGACTATGTCAGGTACAGATAATGAAATGCCAATCCAACATCCGCATCAAAGAAAGGAGGCTTGTTGACGCTACACCTTGCCCAAGGGTGACACAGCACAGCAACGATTAAGGGGTAGTGACATTCTCCACAGAACACTAGTATTCTCATACCAGGGCCTCGCAGTTTACGACCATACCTAGGACAAATTCATACATTGATAAATAGATAATAGTCCACAGATAATCTGTTTCGCTGTGTCACAGCTCTTCGGTGCAGCTAGACAATGTACTGCTTCTGACTGGGATCGAAACTCGACTAGACGACATTCGGGTCCAACAATCTTTAGATCATTTGGCTGCTACTAACATTGGTGAAATCACAATGATAAACATTATCAAAAACTTCATTCGTTTACTCCAAAGTCATTTTATGTGTACACTAAACCCGAGAGAGTTATCATATTTTAGTCATCCATAGATAGACTGTTTCGCTGCATCACACCTCTTCAGTGCGGCTAGACAAATAACTGCCTGAAACTGAGATCAAAACTGGAAAGTTTAGACGACAGTCGGCGCTTATAATTTCTAGAATAGATACATTACGATTGTTTGTATGTTTGCTTTACGGTATATCAACCCATTTGGTGTAATACATATTGTAAACGATACTCATGGAACACAATTATTTGAATATATGTTGCGGGATAACACGTTAATTTTGATCGTCAAAACGTGCAGATATCCACGTGAGTCCAACATAACAAACTGCGTGTAATTATTACGGGATGAATGGTACGTATTCTCCATTATAATTATAATAAGCTATAATAGAAGGTTCTTTTGACTCCAAAGACGACATCGAAATTTTACATATATTTTTTCCCGTTTGAGTTGTGCTGAAAAGGAATTAAAGCAGCAAAGATTCAATCTTCATAAATGGTTATCGATTTGAAGAAACCAATAAAATGCGTCATCTAGACGATGTGCCTTCTCCAACTGTAATGTAGGGTAAATGAAATCTCGTAAGTGCTGTAAAATAACACTATTTGCAAACATTGGAATTCATGTAAATGTGTAGCTTGAAATTTGTTGTGTTTGATCATAGAAATGCTATAGAAATGATTTGGATAGAGGTCCTATTGACATCAAAGTATTCCATAAAACTCTAAAGGTTCGCCAAAATTACATTTGCTTTCATTATTTTTTTATATTTTTTCTCCATGCGTTCATGTGTACTATGAAATCTAGGTAACAGGAATAGTAGTTCGTAGATGGTTTCCAAATATTTTCATTTCTCTAATCATAATGTCTTTTTTTTCCTCCTGAATTAAAAATGTGTTCAAGCTCGAATGATTTACGTCATGATCTCGTTCAAAGATTGAATACTGCGTCTTTTACTTCCTCTATGGCAAACTAGTTGTGGATAACTTTATAATAATGGGAGATAAACGGTATCCGTTTTCCATTATAATTATATGCGACTGTAATAGATAGTTCATCTTACTACAAAGAAGAATTAACAGACGATATCGAAGCTTACATAGAAATACCCTTTGTTTAAGCTCTGTTGATTTCAATGTGTAAAAAGACAGCTAGGATTGCACATTTATAAAGTTGCCATGCGACTGGGTAGATTTACCATATTATTGGCGATTTGTGAAATGCGTCGTCTAGACGATGTACTCGCTCCAAATGCCGTGAGCTGGAAAACAAAATCGCGTGGATGCTATAAGAAATAGTCTGACAATATTTGTGTTCCTATGCCGGGACTTCTGATCAGCTGATATGCCATTCACTCTAGCAATATACCTTTCTACATATATTCGAAAACGTCATATCTTTCTGAATAAATTAAAAAATTAAAATTAGTATATGTTTGTTTGTGCGTAATTGTTTTCAAAATAGTTTATTATTTTGAAATGTATTGTTATTTCCACGCATTTCAATTGGTTTATTTCTATTTATATATATTTACGTATGCATATATGCTTATATGCTTTTTGTGTATTATTCACCCCTGATCATTATGAACTTTGAAATGGGCGTAAGGGTGTGTAATTTGTGCTATATTTAGTTAATTTAGATTTTAATCAAATTGGATAAACAGGAATAGAAATCCTATGTGAAATTATCGCAATGGGCATTAGACATAAATCAATAAACATTCCCCAATCTTAGTTTATTTTAGGATGTTACAAAGGGTTTTTAAAGGGCATAATATCGACACAAATTTATATTTTAAAATTCAAATATTTCAGATTTGCATTGAATTTGATCCATAGTCGCTATACGCCAATTAAAGAAGATTCCGTGAATTTAATTTCGTCTTATGAACCGTTAAGCTAAATCATTAAATTTTAGATATTTTTAAGATTAAAATTCATGCATTGAATTTTAATCAATATTGAAATAATAATTCTTAATATAAGTTTTAGCAGTAAAATGTAATTTGATTTAAATCTTCGTAAATAGGCATAAAACTGGCGCAAAACTGCATTGTTCGGTGAATTAATTTTACCTTTCCTCGAGTATTCATCTACTTAAAGGATATAAAAGAGCAAACTCAACCTCTTTCTCAAATTTTGTCATCGATAGCTTTTTTCCTACAAAATCAATATTTGATTCGGATTCGTCACTTTGTTTGGAGGATTGTTACAACATGTTGTTAATAACAATAACATGTTGTTAATAACAATAACATGTTGTTAATAACAATAACATGTAATTTGATTTAATTCGTTCCGGAAAATACTGGAATCGCTTCGGATTGATTTTAATACAGACTTTATTTTAAAAAGGGGATATAATTCTGTATTCATCAATACATTTTTATGTTCGTTTGTTTGGAACCAAATATTTTGCTAGTAAAAATGATGATGATGATGATGATGATGATGATGATGATGATGATGATGATGATGATGATGATGATGATGATGATGATGATGATGATGATGATGATGCATTGCAAGTAAAAACACTACCGAACAACGCTGGATAGCTAAAAAATGGCAATATAAATTTAAAAACATTCACCAAATAATAATAAAAAAATATAAAAAAAATGAAAGCAAAGGGTCTCTCCCTCTTTCTCTCTCTCTCTCTCTTTCTCTCTCTCTTTCTCTCTCTTTCTTTGACTTCGAGTAAAAGTTTATAAAGTAATTGAAATAAGAATTATTTCTATTATTTGAAATACTATTCTCATCTTGAATGTTATTTTCATAACGTTTCGGTGTATGTAACCTCCGATGTTCTTCTCGGTAATCTACACGGAATTTCGAATATAACACTTTATTTAATTCACGGAAAGTAGCATGCACTCGTTCCATCCTAACACTCAAGATGAGAATAGTAGTGAGATAATACAAATAATATGAGCAATCTATCCTCATCTAAAAAATTCAGAAATATATTTTTTTTTTAAATTAAAACTTACAATAATTTGACAGTTTGGAGCCAGAAATTTTATAGCCACAGCAGTGCCAGCAATAAGTCCTCCACCTCCAATTGGAATGATGCAGGCGTCTAAGTCGGGGATTTGCTTGACAATTTCCAGTCCCATTGTACCTGCGCCAGCCAAAATATGCGGATGATCATACCTAGATGGGGGAAACAAAGAGAGATTAGCCATAGAAATTGTTCATTTGTTTCATAACCAGCTCCAAAATAGTTCATGGCGAAATAAAAATTGATTTATTCCCATCCAGAAGAAATCCATGTTCTTCCAACGGATTTATATATTTGAGTTTTCCATCGTACACTATAGATATTTGCGTTTTTCTTTACACGAGATATTTTATATCGAATATCAATCACTAAATTCCGTTGGAATGCAGAACTTGAAGGCGAATGATGTTTGATAGAAAAATCGATCAGAAAACTAACAACAAAAAACACCCGAAGACTTTTATCGCAAATAAAACAAAAAAGAGACTGACTAAACCATTTGGGATTTATCTTTTTATTATTATTATTATTATTATTATTATTATTATTATCATCATCATCATCATCATCATCATCATCATCATCATTATTATTATTATTATTATTATTATTTAATTTTTGCTTATTATAATGAAAATGGAATGTTGGGTTTAGAAAAATTAACATTTTCAACACCTTTCCTTCTTTAGCTTTTAATTGTTTTTTCTGTCATTTTACGAACAATGTATTGAAAATATTGCTGTACGTTTTGGAAGAATTAGTTGGGTTGCAACGAATTACCCTGTTTACAAGCAAGAAAACCGTTCTTGTAATATATATAAAGAAAATCGCTCTTGTAATATATATATATATGTATATATATATATATATATATATATATATATATATATATATATATATATATATAAGTGACTGTGTGTGCGTGTATGCGGAACTATCTCTGACAAACTACTTTGTCAATTTTTGCTCTACAGACTTGAAACTTGATGTATAGGAGATTCAGATCTGTGGAACAAATTTGATTTGATTTTAGTCGGTGAAATAGCTGCGAAAGGGTCAGAATTGAAAAGTTAGAACTCGGCAGACGTAAGTTGAATTGATGTGTACCATCCAAACATGCACAACTATATATATATTAATACGTTTAAGTCGGTTAATTTGTAAAGTTTTGAATGCATGTCATCTTAACTCACAAGGTGCCGAATAACTCTGGAGAGTTAGATGTTTAGATGATGGCATTTTTTATTTTACATTTTTTTTATTTTTACATTTTAGAAATCACTATTGGGTACAATATAATAACCAATAGATAATTGGCTTTATAATAAAAATACGAAATCTGCATGCATTAAAATATCATACTTAAGCATATTTTACGACCGGGCAACGGCGGTCGTCTGCTAGTTATACAAAAACAGGTAGCCTATAATATAAATCTCACCTGTCTGTTTTCATGTATGTATGTATGTATGTATGTATGTATGTATGTATGTATGTTTGCCTAAAACTTTCGACTGAGGTCACGGATTTTCACGAGATCAGTATCGTTTTGAAGCTCGACCCTTCGAATGACAAATATTGGAAAATGGGCTAAAAACATTAATTCCGATATTGTCGAAAATCATCCCCTCTTTTCGATTGACTGGCCTTAATTTAAACCTTCGCCAGTTCCAGTTTGGCGAAAGACGCAACTGCAAAGACGTCACGTTTTTCTTGGGGGGGGGCGTTCTTTACCTCCTTCGCGATACGGATTCGAGCCTGCCTACCTGTCTACTATCACTTTTGTTTTTCAATTCAATGCTGTCAATCAATTTACTCCAATCAAAATCCTCCTTTCTTGAAAAGAGAGGAAGATTGGGATTAACAGAAATTGCATGACGATACCTTTCTCATTTACGCCTATCGTAATTAGCGTATGTTCTATTTATACGATTGAATAATCGTGGTATAAACGAACTTACCCGTTTATATACATACTTCCGGTCTCCTTGGCAATTTTGAGAGCATGCAATCTGCACTGGATGGGAAGAGAAAAAAGAATTTTGATTAAAACTTTTCGAAAGAACAGTTGTTTTTTTATATGATGGTACGCATTAAATATGGCAGTAAAAACTAAGATAACAAACAAATTATAGATACACTTGCTTATCGGTTGAAAATATTCACATAAGGCCAGAAATTACATGTAAGGCCAGAAATTACACAAAATTATCGAGTAGAACTTTAGTCATAAATAAAATTGATTTCTTACTGAGTAAGAAATGTTCGAGTATACGTTGGAGCGATGCCATGCGTCTTTAAGCCACCATGTCCTATATTATCTTTTTTCCTCAGATATGAAGACGCCATATGGTCTTCTGGTTCGGAGTTCATTGACTCCGAATAGTAAATCAATTTTAATAATATAAATAATAGTAAATCAATTTTAGTTTTGATTGAAATTCTATTCGATAATTTTCCGTATATTACTGTACACCATTATTTTTCGTTGATAAATAAGTATATCCACAAATTTTCCTGTTATTTCATTTTGAACCTTTTTTTTTTATTTGTATTTCGTATATATCATCATATAAATAAGCACCCAACAATTTTTTCAATAAAGTGTCCAAACAATTAATCAGAAAATGTAAAGGTCAGTCAATGATTTTGCATAATTTTGATTGGAAAAGAAATCTTGAAGAAGCTCCGAGGTTAATTTTTAGTTATGTGCTAATTTCAACATTAGTCTCATTCGTTTTCCATTCTTTCTTTTTCTTTTCTGACTTTTTTTTTTTTACTTTCTTTTCACGCTTAAACAAACTAAATAAGTACTGCGGTCTTGCGTTGATCGGAGATAATTCCCAGAAGCAACGAGCTATAAAACCTTGGACATTAAAAGGTTGAACGCTTTTAGGTGATCAGAAAATACTTTGTTTTAAGCAATATTATTATTTGAAAAAACACATATTTTCTCCTTGTTTGCACGACGTTTCGGTTGATACGTTATCTCGACTTCTTCAGGTTTGGTAATGGGAACTCTCCACGGAAAGAGATACAATTTATTTGCTTTTTTGCTTTTTCTTGTCTCTTTTGTTTTGCAATGTTGCATCTAAAAAATTTTTACAGAAATGTTTTTTTTTTACTATTGTTCACCCCAAACAAAGCATATTGCCACTTGGATGTACAGGCCTACTTTTTGTAACCATATATACAGGGTAGTATGTGAGGAGGTTAACGAGATGCCTGTTCACAATAAATTGAAACTTTTGCATGTTGCTACGGACAGAGAAGCAAGAAACAGGAAGAGACATCTAAAGTCTAGCAGTCCGAGGGAAGAAGCAATTAGAGTAGAAGGCTTTCCAGCATCTACGGACCTTTACAGCGAAGAGGTGGGATTTTGCTGCTAGACGGATTTGCCAGTTGTATGTACGTCGATGGGCTACAAGTGCAATGAGTTCATCCGTGCACATTCCATCAAAACACTTGTAAAACAACCATAGGGATACAACATTAAAGCTATGGGGCAGGGATTGGAGTATGGTTGACAGTGCGAGACCTATTATTATTATTATTTTCTTTTTTTCTTTTTTTTTTTTTAATAATGACTGTTGTATAATCTTAATGTCCACTATTCACTCGTCAAGCCCCGATGTGATGATTTTATCCGGGTGTTTTACAATCGGAGAAGAGACACCCATGGAGGAACGAGATGAAAACAAATCGAACTGTAAACGACATACGTTTTATGTTTCGGAAGATTTTAGATGAAGATTGATAATTTGTCATAGTCTTGCAAAATCAGGGATTTGAGAAGCAAGATTGTGCAATCTCCAACTACACCTCTCCTTGTTCGGCACTACTTGACATCAATAGCGAGAAAAAATCGACAGGATAAACAGAGACCAATTACTGGTATTCCCAGACGGTTACCCATTTTATTACTGACCAGGCTCAACCTTGCTTAAATTCGATGATTTAACGGGAACATTTTGTATCATTCGGAATACTATTCTTATAGTCGATTTTATTTTTACAACGTTTCGGCCGATGTAACTTCCAATAATCTTCAAGTACGTCTTGTTGAACTTGAGAATATTTTTGAAATTTCGAATGGAAATCTTTATTTATTTTACAGCCATAATCGGGTAGAAATCTTAAGTAATTCTTAATTGTATTCTTAGGATTGACCATGAGAATAACATCTAAGATGAAAATAGTTTTTAAAAAATATATAATTCATACTTTATTCAACTTATTTATGGATTTATTTCGTTAACTATGTGTTGTTTCTTGGAGATCGCCAATAGCAACAAAGCGGGTCTAACCGCGTATATCTAGAAGGGATTTACACTGGGATGAACGTCTAAACTCTAACTGTTTATATCTATTAGAATTTTTTACTGCATCGTCACGTGATTAAATTCAACCAATTCGTATCATAGTGAAGTTTTTCTCAATCATATCTAAGTATCCTTAAAAGTATCAAATAATTAACAGTCAAAGAATCATAAAAAACAAAACAGCAAACAATTTATACAAAAAACAGTGGAATTTAATTATCTACCGATTTCTATACTTTTAACGTACTGAAACTGTTTTTTTTTTTTTTTTAATTTCAAAATGTTTTTATTTTTAAGCTGTCTTTACGACATATAAAGAAGATAGTTGTTTCTCATTTAACGGTTGATTTACCCTTGTATTAATCCTGGGTCCAGATAGCTTGACACTCAGACACATCGTTAGCGATCAGGGTTATTCTTTTTTATTTCATGTCTTTTCAAGCATAACCACTATCAATAGTTAAGTGAGAGATGGTCGCCTTTTATTTTTCGTGTGTTGTAAAGACAGTTTTGAAGGAAATAACATTTTTAGAAAGTAAAAAACTGAAAAATTGTTTCAGCGCGTTTTTATGATTTCTCGGAAATTTTACTATTTTGCACTTTTAGCATTCGGCTTTCATGTTAGCCATCATTCATCTCCTTATTTTAAAATTCACGTTATTGCTAAAGAATATATAATACTATCCCCATTAAAATCGTTGTCAAAATGTGTAGTCCATTGTAATCCATTGTTAGAAATGGTTTGGAATTTAATTCTTTAAGGTCTGTTATTCTTGTTTCTGAATTTTTTAGATGAGGATTGATTATTTGTATTATTTGAATTATTCGGACTACTGTTTTCATTGTAAGTGTTATTTTCACAACGTTTATGTCTAAGTAACCTTTGACCTCCTTCCGGCGTATTTTGCCGAACTCGGGAATCATTCTGTCGAACCTGGGAATCATACTTTCGAACTTTGGAATCATACTATCGAACTCGGGAATCATTCTATCGAACTCGGGAATCATACTTTCGAACTCGGGAATCATACAGTCGAACTCGGGAATCTGCACGGAATTTCGAACGGAACCCTTTATTTAATGCACATGACTAGCATGCTCTCGTTCTGTCGGCCATGACCGGGTAGAAGTCTTAAGTAACAATTGTATTTTTTGTATCGTTTGCACTGGGGATTGAACCTTCAATCTCAATAACAGTGAAACTTATAACTGAATTTTACTAAATACTTTTCCTTGCGCCACTGAGATTGCATCGGTCGAAACGCTGTGAAACTAATACTCAATAAAATGAGGATAGTAGTCCGAAAAAATACGAACTGTTATTTTTATGTTTTAAACTTTTACTTCTTCATGAAATTCATAAGAAAAAGATGTATTTTTTTAAATATCCGATTCATGCAATTTCTAGCTATGAATAAGTATTGCATTCACATAAACCCCAATCGCTCACGATGTACAGACATTACTAAGACAAAATATTGAACGTATATACATTCCATGCACAAATATTGTATCTAAAGACTGTACACTATAATGAAATTCTATGCGTTTATTTGTATGTCCCGAATTTTTTGTTAGAACACTAGAACTATAAAGTTGAAATTTTGTAGGTTGGTGTATGATAACGGGGGTGTCATATGCCATATAAAGTTGACCTATTAAAACCTTGGAGACAATTAAAGACAAAACAAATGATAAGGCAAAAAAAAAAACAATTATAATGAAAGTTAAACTCCAATCAAGAGGTTTTAAAAAAAGAAAAGACACTACAAGCTGCTCCATGAAAAATTGAATGCACAGATTTATAATAAACAATATTTAATCTTTCTGTTAACACAACGTTAGGTATGTGCACATGTGTATATATTGGTATGTATAGAATTCTATGTTCAACTAATCAATCGATCATTATGCGTTTTGCAACTAAGCGTAAGAATGGATAATGTGGAGTGTATTTAGTACAATTTAGTTTCATTCAAATGGGGGAAAAAGGAATAGGAAGCACTTCGTAAAAATCTTGATACGTTCAATTTATGTAAATTTTTAAAAAGAGGAATTATATATTGATTAAACTTTCCCCAAATTTCAGTTGCTCATTTTAAAAAAGTTTTATTGAACATAATGTGGGGACAGCCACAAATTTGAAAATACACCTGTTTCAAAGTTACATTTTTTTTTATCCTTACTTAAATTAAATTCACTAAGTTGCAGTTTCTCCTTAAGATCCCTTAATCTTCAGCATTTTTTCTAGAATAAAATTAATGTAAGGGATTTAACAAAGTTTGAATGAGAATTCTAAGCATTAGGTTTAGTAGTATTATATATTCGTAATGGTGCAAAACTTCTGTTTGAGAAATTCATTTTAGTCGCTTGGAGACGTGTATGTATGTGCATGTGTATCTGTGTGTACGCATATAAAGTTTAGTTTTTAGCACTGACATTGATATTAAAAACCTACTTCCTCTATTTAAAAATTATTAAAACAAACATTTTAATATACTCAGTCATGGATATGCGAGCAACTTCATGAAAGTTAAGTAATTTGTATATTGCCTTGACAAACGATCGTTCATTGATTAATTATTCATTTTTATGATTTATTATTAAATTATTGGTTTTATTTCACTATTACGCTGAATTCTTTTTATACATATTTTCTATATAGTGCATAATTGCGTGGAATTTAGGATGAAAACGTTCTAGCATGCGGACATGTTCATATATATATATATATATATATATATATATATATATATATATATATATATATATATATATATATATATATATATATAAAGCTGAACGTCTGTGTCTGTGTGTCTGGTCACGAATAGGCTCCTATATGCTTAACTATTATAGAAAACTGATCACATATAATGATAGACGATGTATCGAGACACAGGAATAAGTATGTTTGATCTGGCATAATGATGATTCATTAAAATTGTAGGCCCTGCGTACGCGCCTGGTCCACAAAGTATGGAAATAAAAAAATTAAAAATTAAAAAAACGTTTACAACTGTTTTTGATATAGATGTACATAAGAATACTTTGATAAGTATGTTTTAATTTAAATAGGGATGGTATAATAAAATTGTGGGGTCTGCGTTCGCGCCTGGTCTCCATAGAATGGAAATTGGCACAAACTTTAATAAAGACTTTTTATATCTATCTGCGTAAGTATACTTTGATAATCATGTTTCAATTTGAAGAAATATGGTATAATAAAATTATGGGGTGTTCGTTCGCACCTGACCTCCATAGAATGGAAATATGTCATAAAGTGTAACAAGGTTTTTTAATATAGATCCACAGAATATTGGTATAAGTGTTTCAGTGTGAACAGGTATGGTATAATAAATTATGGGGTTTATCTATTTTATTTTTACTTTCATCGTATTTTGCTTTGGTTTTGATACCCGCAAATTCGAAGCCATCTCTTTACAACCCTTCCTTTTTATAACCTATCATACTTTCATAAATCAGAGTCCATTTCCTGTAGACTGTTTTTGAACCCAGTCAACGACGGGTACTTTTGCTAGTATATATATATATATATATATATATATATATATATATATATATATATATATATATACTTGTTTATTGTTATATAAACATGCTCACATCCCGCTGCTACAAATAGCCACTTGTTTCAATCAAACAACAGATGTCATCAGGCAGCGACTTGACTATTCAAAAGTTCAATGAATAATCTTATTCATTGAACTTTTGAATAGTCAAGTCGCTGCCTGATGATATCTGTTGTTTGATTGAAACAAGTGGCTATTTGTAGCAGCGGGATGTGAGCATGTTTATATAACAATAAACAAGTATTATCAGCTCTTTTTATTGAGCACTATCTAACAACCTCGTTGAATTCATTAGTCCATTACTTTTGAATATAAAAAAAAACCCGAGTATATATATATATATATATATATATATATATATATATATATATATATATATATATATATATATAAAGAGATAGATAGATATAAGTATATACGTGTATAAATAATAGTTTCAATTTGTTTTTAGCCTGTTTAAAATGCTGCTAAGAAGTAAACATTGAAAAGAAATAGTTGACCTTGGCAGGAGTAAATCGACTATCTTCTAATCATGCGTGTATATACATTTTTAGCTTGGTCGTTTAATTTTTAGCCTTTAATTGTCCATGTAGCAAAAGCTCAGATTGTGACGACGAAGACTGAAGCGCCGAATGTTTTGGTTTCGATTCTAGCTGATGGCACCGAGATCATTATTTTTTTTTAACTTTTGAAATCAATACTATACATATTGGGTATAATCAATAGTGAATACGAAATATGCATAAATTAAAATATCATGATCATATTTAAGCGTATTTTACGGCCGATCAACGCATGGTGGCCTCCTAGTATGTATATATATATATATATATATATATATATATATATATATATATATATATATAACTACTTCATTTACTCACATAAAATTAATATACGAAAGTATAGATTTATGCGTAAACTTTAAGTATTTACTTCAAAAGTGCTCAATACGTAGGTAGGGCTAGTTAGTAATTTATAAATATATATGGCGATTAAGCTACACTGAATATTCGGCGTAGCTTAATCGCCATATATACGCCGAATATTCAGTGTAGCTTAATCGTCATATATATTTATGAATTACTATATATATATATATACTCTGCAATAGTATTGAGCACTCACTTCAGGTTTTTACTAATTACCAGTTTTACTATATATATATATATATATATATATATATATATATATATATATATATATATATATATATTGTCGTTCGCTGCTCTGGAAAATAGAGACTATTTAAAAAAAAGATGCTATGAAAAAAGTTTAGTTTTCTTTATTTCATCTGATGCCACGTTGTGTTGGACGTGAAACTCGAACAACAATATGCTTTTGTGGTCTTCAGTTCAGGATTAAATTTAGGGTATTTCGCTCAACGATGGTACAATAGTATCGTAAGATCTACCTTCTCATTGGACCTCAATGTCCTGCATTTGTTTAGTTATAGATCCTCCAAACTAGATATTTTCCAACACTACATTAACAAGAATACTTACATAAGTATGTTTCAGTTTGAAAAATACCGGTACAATAATATAGTAAGGTCTGCGTTCGCACCGGACGTCCATAGACTGGAAATGTGTCACAAACTCTTAGAAGGCTTACGGATATAGACTCCCGTAACCGAATATATTCTGGTTATGGAATTAACAAGTGTACTTAGATAAGTATATTTTAATTTTAACACAACTGGCACAGCAATATCGCGGGGATTACGTTCGCACCGGATATCTGCGGAATGGAAGAATTTTTTAAGCACAATTGATAAAGGATATAATTGTGAAATTTCCACGGATATCGCTAGTAAATAATAATATCAGACCATTTTTTTTTAATGTGGCATGGTTAAAAAATATCAAAAAGAAGGTTAAAAAATATTTTTTTTTAAATGTTTTAAAAAATGCTATGAAAATGGAATGGTGTAGAAATTGATGAAAGGAAAAAGATTACCTCGGCGATATTTTCGCCTTTGACGATAACATTTGCTTTGTATCTTTGACACGCTTGAATTTTCATGATAGGAGCGATCACTGGCATAATCACCGTCACTGGAATTCCCAGGTCGTTGCCATGAAACGACAAGGCAAGGGCATGGTTGCCAGCACTGGCAGCCACCACTCCTTTCTTTTTCTGTTCCTGTGATAAACAAACAGAAATATACATTGAATAAGAAAAACCATTTGATCCAATAATTTATGCATCTTTAATGAACAAATATATGCACCTTCTGATAGCAAATAAATCTCATAGATGTAGGAACGTATATAAAAAGATTAGTTCTTTTTTAGAACTGTTGCTCTTCTATGTACTAATGTTTATCGATATCTCTGAGTTCTTCTTCAATTGTTTCTATGTGTATATCGTTCCGTGTTCTGTAATTTAAGTAATTTGCAATTTGCAAAATGATAGGTACTGTACTGAAGCGGCACTTACCCTAAGTACGTTGAATCGGCTTCCTCCAAAGGAGGAAGTTTCATGGGAGAAATAAACTCACAAGTGGTCCTCAGTCGCATGTATATCCCCGTTATGGGAAGATGACGAGGTTAGGCTTTTGCTACTCTTGCAGGGAGGCGTGGACGTCTTTCTGCTTAAAGCGCATGCTACTCCTAAATGGTCACCCATCTAGTTTTTACTAAGTTCAACGTTGTTTAATTTCGATGATCCAACGAGAACTCGTACGTCAACGTACTTTACCATATATAAAGTAATAGGTCAATTTACTTCTATATCATCTATGAGGAAAGAGACTTATTTATAATTAGGCAAGAAAAATGTTATGACAAATATATCACGGGTTAATAATTTTTTTTAATGAAATCAATGTGTATCAAACACAGGTAGTAGTTCTGACCCAATAAATTATGTATATAGTATAATACTAAAGTCTGTGGACGTGTATAATATTTTAAAAGTTGTATCAGCAAAACGGAAGTGATGATGATGATGATGATGATGATGATGATGATGATGATGAAGAAGAAGTCCGTTGAGATAAAGAGGAATAGGAAACGAAAAAGGAAGAAAATATATTATTTATGCACGACGGCCTGTTGGCTGTGACTGCTGCTGATATTGGAGGCAACCTCAACTCTTATACCTATTATTATGCACGTCAAACTTTTAATAAAGAACATTGCATATTTTGCTATTATTGATTTATGTTCTTATACGTTAAATTAATCATAATAGAATTGCAACGTATTGTATCTATGTAATTACTTTTAAAATAAAGTTGCTTTCGTAACAATATATATATTCATATATTTTTTTCATGTGTCAGCATAAAATGTTATGAGAATATATAATATTTTATTCGCGATTTTAATTATTTACTCCAACAGTGCTCAATACGTAGAGCTTAATGGTAAGACTACACAGAATCTTCGGTGTTTCATCCCCGTAAGGAATTGTCAGGCTAAAATGCATAAAATTCGTGTTACGTGTGTTTAGTTTAGTTAGCTAAGTTGAAATGTCCAATCGTTTAGTTTCACTCAGATAAAGTTTGGCTGGCATGTACTTCCTATTCTATTGTTTTGTTTCGATAAGGTAGTGCACCTTTTGTTTTGTGAATGTACTGAGTTAATAGTTCAGCTTATCTTAAGATGTGTGTGCTTGGAGAACTTTTTCATTGGAAAATGATTATTTTGTCTTATTGTTCTTGTGTAATATTATCCTAAATAAAGTGTATTCTGTGTATATACCTGTTTGATATTTCACTTGTACAATTTAATCAGCTTGCGGAGGAGTAAAGTTTAGAATTGAAAATTCCTCATTTAGACATCATCTGCACATGTCGCTTATATTTCTACATATACTGGCCTGTCTTATATATATATATATATATATATATATATATATATATATATATATATATAGAGAGAGAGAGAGAGAGAGAGAGAGAGAGAGAGAGAGAAAGAGGGAGGGAGGGGGAGAAAATTTGCTTTATTTATATGTATTAATTTACTTTACATATATGCTAACTGCGTTTTTTTTTTGTTGTTGTTTTGTTTTTTAAACTCACAAAAAATGAAAAGACGGCATCTTTTGAACTATTTCTTCAAACATTTTTTAGATTTTCCCTGAAGCGATTGCAGAGAAAAACGTTATTGCTGGAATAATTCTTTGACCTTTTCCTTTCTTGTAGACATTTTTTTGTATTGGTTGACAGTTTCAGTTCTACTTAATTTATATCTAACCTCATATTCTGAACATCTCCAATTAGATATTGCTCTCTTTCCGACATTTCAAAGTCGTTTTAGATGCAAATTTAAGAACGAATTTTCGTTCACCAACTGACACATAAGTGTCCAATATCATATTCCAAACTTCAAATCCTCACGAAATTCAAACAAAATAATATTCACGTGATCAAAACTTGAAACGGGTCAACGAAAACCACTTTAGTCATTAACACGCATAATTTGTGTTTATTTGATATTATTACTTGTTTTTTTAGATGTACAATAACATCTTCCGATAAATATATACTTAATACTTTGACTGTAATCCACACTGGTGAGATTGTATTACTATAACATAATATTATTCTTCGGTTTAAGATATCGATTTACCTTATTTATTTTTTTTATCATGTACTTTTGAGAAATAAGAGTTTGGAGTAAACACTTGATAATTTTCCGCCTTGTAAATATTTGGAGGAAAATACCGCGTTCTGTTCTCAAAGTAAAATCAGATGCAACGTTTATACTTTCTAGCTGTGCTCGTATTTTGGTTTGTGGAAAGGTCAAAACTATAGAAGGCAGTTTGGCGTAAACAGTTGACTCTTTGGCAGACGACATAATGGCTTGCATAGATACATTTTTCCATCTCGTCTGTCATTTGTTTGTGTATTTGTTTGTTTAGCTATTTGCTTTATTTTTATCTAATTAATTTACTTATTATTACCGTACGCGTGCATATAAATGATCTCAACTGGCAGCAAACTAAGCTAATGCATACATCTTCTGAACACTGCCTCCGACTGAGAGATTAGTCAACGAAAATCTCCAGAAAATTAAAATAACATTTCTAGTTGCTAAGGATGTCAACGGCCACTGGTTGACAGCAACTTTTATTTTATTTTGATCCATCTCAATAAATAAAAGATTTTGCTGCATCATAGACTATCATTTTTTATATAAGATGTTTTACTTCAATTTTATTTAGCATTTCAATTGTCAAGTATGGAAAAGCGTGGAAGAAATTTGCATAGAAATAAATACAGTAGCTCAGCATCAGTTCAAATTAGCCTCGGCGAGTTGTGTTCTTAGCTCATTTATTATCTTACTTGGAAGTTTATTACAAGGCTAATTTGAACAGATGCTAAGCTACTGTATTTACTTGCGTTGACATCCTTAGCAACTAGAAATGTTATAAAATTGGTACATATTTTTCAACTAATCCACAAACCAATCAATCCATTTTCCCAGTATCTATTTATGTTGTTTTATTCAAAACAAAATAATTTACACTTTCTATTAATCCCGATTAATGATTTTTTTTTTTGTGTAGTATGAGTTTCACTGGTTTTCTTGTGTTTCTTTTTAAATACAACTTAATATTTAATTTAGCAATTGTGATATATTTTAGTTTCCATTTTTTAAATATCAAATATTTTTTACTAGTTTATTTCTGTATTTTGTTCAGAATTTCAAATTTTAACGGATACTGAAAAAATTTTAACTGAATGAATGCAAATAGATTCATTTGATATATAATTTACAAAACGATAGGTGACTGCGGTTTCGGTTACCTGAGTGTCTCAAGTGCGAATCCAGTTCGTTTTACAAAAATTATTTTCAGTTAGGATATAAGCAGCCTTTATGAGGTCTCTCTCGTAAGTATCTGATGTCTTTCTAGAAACAATTCTGGCTAGAAAAATATCGATGAAACTAATGCCAACAATAGAATCTACAGATTCATACGATGTGATGATGCTGTGAGAACTGTAAAGAAAACTGTTTTTGGTGTAATTGCAAATAATATATCATTCAAACACGGTAGTATTTGAATGATATGATTAAGTAGCAGTTTTAGTCATTTATAACTGCTTTAAAGCTTCACCGATCACTCATTTTTCGACCAAATTTCAAACAATTATTGCAATTTATAGATCACCTTCTCAGCTATACTGCGAAAAACATTTCAATTTTCATTCAGTAAAACAAAAGTTATGATGAATTTACTGGTGTTCAAAATCGTAACAAAAGGAGGTGAGCGACGTTTTTTATGACTGGTTTCCATAGCAACCACGTCGTTTTAGCGACTACTGTTACTACTAATTCATCGCTTTCGCGAAAAGAGAAGTAACAAGTCAAACAGAGAGAATGAATGCATGAAAGGGAGATAATTGGGGTAATTGTATTGAAGGCAGACGAGTGCCGTACATTGTTATTGCATATATGTATGTTATGTTCATAGTTACAAAAAATAAAACTGAAATTTAGCAAATACCAAGTGAATTTACTGAAAGCCTGGAAAAAAACATGGATTACAATAGAAAAATGCGAGCATGAAAAGTAATATGTTTAAGTTTTAACATGGAAAAGTAAAAGGCTAGTTGTTAAAACTGGAAAAGAAGAGGACAATATATTCTAGTAAAAAATATAGACTTATAACTTAAAATAGTGCACCATTAAGATTTTTTAATTCAATTTATAACATTATATAATCAATTCTTAATGCTGCAATATTTTAAGTTATAAATTTATATTGTCGCTTGCATATCCATGACTGAGTATAATAAGTTCGTTTAAATAATTTTAAGTAGAAAAAGTAGGCTCTTCTTATCAATGTTAGAGTGAGAAAAAACTCAACTGTATAGATATATAGAAGATATACATATATATATAGAGAGAAAGAGACAGACAGGCAGAACGACAAAGCGAAAGAGAGAGAGAGAGAGAGAGAGAGAGAGAGAGAGAGACAAGTAAAATCATGCAAAACCAAAAATTATTTATTATTGATTTTCCTTATTCCATGAAGTCTCAAGAATAAGTTAGTTCTTTGTACAAGGGAAATAATTAGTAAAATAAAGGTATAGAATTGCTATAGAATTGCCAGTTAACATAAAAATTGAAAACTTTGAAAATAATAATGCTCGAAAAAGTAATTTAAAGTTGTTGTTATTTCCCTTCCCCCTGTAAGTTTTTAATTTTTGTTCTAATATTACATTTTGTCTTTATCCACACTCTAATTATAATGTCGGGCATCACTTTATAAAGATAGAAGCTAATATAAAATATCTATATTTATATTATTTCATATAGGTGTGAGGCTTCCTGATAAGTTGCAGAAACGTATCTGTAATTTTATTGGCTCTGCCCTTTCATTTTTACTATAACTTTTCTCTTACAGACGTGATGTTGCTAGTCTCAGTCTATTCTTATAAATAATATTACGGCATGTGTTTCAGGATGGTCTTATCTATTTCTTTCTTCATTTTGCCCGACTCGTTTGACTCTATGGTCTATAGGTCTCTAATACGCTGTTTTGATACCTCACAGCTTCTTATTCCAGCAGCTTCTTTCCAGGAACTGCAATGTTGTGGGACTCTCTTCCTGCTCACTCTTTTCGATCTACCTACAACCTTGGTCTTATCAAGATTAACGTCAATAGGCATCTCCTGTCTTAGCGCTAATCATTTCGTTCTTGTTAGCTCTTTACATCAAGTGGCTTCATACCTTGTCTCGAGTGACTTCCGTAAAAGGTATATGTTAAGAATATTCGGGATAATAACAGAATGAATTTCAAACAAATTAAGCAAAAAAAGAAAAAAACTGACGAGTCTTGAAGAAGTAAATTTTTAAAAGGTGAAAAAAAAGATGTGAAAATGTAGGATATAAAATCGAAATTATTTAGCTGCTTAGAACTGCATCGCTTTATTCGAGAACGTTCTGGTATGCAGATGCAATAAAGAAATAAATTAACTGCAGAACAAATTGAAGAAAATGAGTAGAATAGAAAAATAGCCATTTACTTACTTCAGTTAACATCGTCAAAGTGTAGCGAGCTCCTCTCTCTTTAAAACTGCAAGGTAAGAATGAACTCAGTTGTATTAGATTATTTAAGTAGTGCAATATAGACAAAATGTACATTAAAAACCGTTATAGATACTAAAAAAAAAAGCGGCATGGATCCCAGGAGGGTTGAACCGGCTTGCCCCGAATGAAGAATTATCAATGAAAATACCAAATTCACAAGTATATCCCAGTCGCATGCATATCCCAATTATCAGAGATGATGCTGTTAGGTTTGTGTTGTTCTTGTAGATATTCTTCAGACGCACAATACCAAATCGTTAATAATAGCGTTGCCCATCTCTATTGTGTTTACATAAAAACGGTAAACAAAAACGAACTAAAAACAGTGCCTATAAAAAATAGATCTACACTCTCAAATAATATAGGAAATAACGTATGTCAGGAATTTCTAATACGTAGATGTATTATCTAGATGTGTAAGAAACACACCGAACGTAACTAATATTGTACGAGGTACTTTGAATAAGTTTCCAGACTTTTTCGTACAGGCATTTAAAATTGTCTAAGACTCTTGAAAATTCAGTATGTCATTGCTATACATCTTATGAGATGACTGACTAATATTTTGATTTCAGATTTAAATGAACAGCTACAACAGAAATTGGAATACACTCTATAAAAGCCTGAATGTCACAGCTGGTGAGTTGATATGCAATAAAATTCTGCCTTAAACTGGGAAAAATGACACATGAAATGCTTCAGACTGCTTTTTGAGCCATCTTGCATGAATCGAGCATCAGTTTTCGAGTGGCATAAGAAATTCAAGGAAGGCAGAGGGTCTATGAGGGATGTTGAGAGGTGTGAGAGGAGTAAAGAAGTCAGATAACCAGAGTTGATTGGTCAAATAAAGAATTTCACGGATAAGGGTCGTCGTGTGTCTATAGAGACAATAAGTGCATCCTTTAATACCAGTATGGGAACTGTACACATAGTTATTCGCGAGGAATTGAAGATGCAGAAGATTTGCGCAAAGTTTGTCCCAAGTGTGCTTAGAAGATCAGAAAGAAAGATGTTGTCATGACAGTAGATAGAAGGTCGATATGATTAATTCAGATCCTGCAGTTCTTGATGCGCTGATGGCCTGATGTGAAAGCTGGATCTATTGCTATGACCTGGAGACCAAGAGAACCACTAGAACCCAAGAAGGCCAAACAGAGCAAATCTACCCAGAAATTTATGATAATCCCGTTTTTTACAGCACGGGCATGATCTACATGCAATGGGTTCCCACTGGATAGACAGTCAACAAGGAACGCTGTGTTGGGGTTTTAAGGGAGTTCAGGAAGAGATTCCATCGGAAGAGGTCAGCACTTTTCAAATCGGGCCAGTAGCATTTCCATCAGGACAATGTACTAGTCCATAACTCCATTCTTTCTCATAGACTATTTGACAAAGATGAGCATCAAGACAGTTCGTCGCTTTTTCTATAGTCCGCACCTTGCTCCCTGTGACTTTTGGTTATTCCCTAAGCTCAAGGAAAACCTTAGAGACTGTTCTTATGAGACAATTGAGGAGATGAAAGAAGCTGTAATGAGGGTTATTGACACGCTCACACAAGAGGATTTCCATGGGGCCTTCTAGAAGTTGTTGGAATGGTATAACAAGTGCATTGCAACCGGAGGGGATTACTTTGAAGGGACTAGAGTTTCATATGTGTACTATCAATAAAAGTTGCCATATGAAAAAGTTTGGAAACTTATTGAAAGCCCCTCGGTAACATCTGACTGCGTGATATCGCGAAGTCACCTCGAGAGAACTCCTCTTGTTGTTAAGAGATAACTACAAAAAAGAGAGAAAATAATTAACATTGCTTAACTTCGGTAATATAATGAGAATCATTCTGTCGAGATGATCAATTCAGATCCTGTAGTTCTTGATGCGCTGGTGACAAATTGCGTTTTTTATCAAGGTGCCATCACTCGACGTTAAGGGTTCCATGAGTGTCAGGTGGACGGTGGGACAACATTGTGATGATTCGTAATGATGGTGGTAATTGAGCAGCATTTGATGATTTAAAAAAGCTGTTTAACAGTAATTTGTTTACATATGACTTGAAAATGACCTAGGAAACAGTCTGTCAACATCGTGTTCCATAGACAGCAACTCTAGGAAAGAAGCTTTGTTCATAGAAGTTACCTTGAGTTTTAGTAGAGAGATAAATGGGAAACTATTGAGAGTAGTTATAGATAAACGAGTTTTTCCTGTAAATGTTTTACAGGGTACCACAGATTGAAGGTTAGTCGAACACTTGCTATGAAAATAAAGACAGCGTAGAAAAATACTGGCAGCGTCTCTTCTATGAGGAAGAAGTGATGTGGAGGGGAAAATAACATTGGAGTCGATTTTGAAATTTGTCAAGATAGGAAAGAGTGTTCTAAGCAGCATCTCCTCAGATGCTGCTCTGACTTGCGACGTATTTGACACTTATGCAGGCAAAAGATTGCCTCAAGAGTGAGACATTTCTGAAGCGGTAAAATTATCTAACCAGTTTTCCAGCAACCTTGACAACACATTTCCTGTAAGACTTGGCGGCAGTTAGTTCCTAAGAAAATCGACGTGTGCTCTGAGTCACGCATTTTATGTTGATAACCACGTGGCTGAACCAATTAATAGTTGACTGCCTCAGAATCAAGCACTACATTCATTAAGAAAAGGCAACTCAAACGTGTTCTAAAGTCTTGCTCATGTATTTACCAATACATGTATCCACTAAAAAAAAAGTATTTCCTTGTTTGTATCACAAATGTCACTCTGCACAAAAAGTTAATTTTATTCGAACGAAATTTAAGTTTGAAATTTATCGTCTTTTATAAAACTCAGGTTATTTATCGATTTGTACGCCTCAATTACATAACCTACTCATTCGGCGTAATATGTGAACCAAAACTGACCACAGTAACATATCAGAATGTTATTTCCATTTACCTGAGTTGTCCTAGAGTACATGTGTTGAACGCAGTCGCCATAGACAATATAATTAACGTTTATACCACCGAAGCAGGCGATACATGTAATATTTCTTTGATTTTTCTGATTTTTCGTAAAATTCTGACTTCGACTTTTAGTGTTTTTCTAAATATGTTCGAATAACGATTATTCATATGAAATATATTCGTTTGTAAATAGAAACTTATAATTGTTTTTCATATCAAGCTATCTCTAATTATTTTCTCAAATTACAAGATTAAAAGTCTACTCAAGGATGAGTATTTTTAATAAGTGACTAGTTTTGTATTATGCTGAGAGTTGCACCAAAATGATACTGCTATTTGTCGCTTGATAAAAAAAAAAGTAAGAAAACACTCCGTATTTTAATCGAAAATCGGCATTATAGTCGGTATATTTTCTCTTCTTCGCCGTAGCTGGATATGGCGCTACTTGATCAGGCTGGTTGAAGATATCGACCTCTTGTAATAAAATGCACCAAACATTGTTGCTTTTTCATTTCTCTTTGTAAAACTTAATCATGCCCTGCAAAGCCAAAAAATAATCTATACTCTTATAAATTTGTTTGTTTTTTTGTGTTTCGTTTTTTTTTTTTTTTTTTTTTCGTGTATTGGTATTCATATTAAAACCTTTTTTTCTATCTATTTAAAAAGAAAATACAACTTTGTTGTATATGGGTCGTGGAATGGCATTCATCTCCAAAATATATAACACATTTGCTTACTCTTTTAAACATTCATTTTAATTATTTCCCGATTAGTTTTTTTTTTTTTTTGTTTTGTTTTCTGATGGGATGATCATCTTTAGTTAAATATTTCCTGCAATTATATTCATGTAGATTTTCTACATTATTTATACTTGCGTGATATTTGTGTTAAAAGTTTATAGTAAACACAAAACTTTATGTTTGCGTATATATATATATATATATATATATATATATATTTGTTTAAAAAATGCCCAACAAACTCCTCTGTCAGTTTTTGATCTACAGACATGAAACCCATGCAAAACTGTATATTTAGGTATTAGCCGAGGAAAATCGGTGCAAAAGTGTGAAAATTAAAAAAAATGGAATTTGTCAGGTGAAGATCGAATGATATCATTACAAATATGCATGTGTAACGTAATAGATATTGGTCCATGTTTTGATTTTTAACCTTTCAGCAAGCATGTCTTCGTGACTCAGGCCTTAACGTCAAAGGAAAAAGTAAATCGAAACTAAACAGTTTGGTTTCAATTCTCGGTGATAGCGCACGAGTCATTTTTTTTATTGCTTTTTAATTCATTACTATATATTAGGTCCAATATAATATAATAATGAATACGAAATCTGCATTACTTAAAATATCATATTTAAGCTTATTTTACGACCGGGCGATGCCGGGTGTCCTACTAGTCATGATTCAAAAGCTGAAATAACATTAAAAATAGCCATAACAACATGTAAACGCTTTTACTGGACGTTTTATGTTTCGTGATTTTTTTAGATGAGGATTGATTATTTTATTTCGTTTATTTGGACTAATATTTCCCATCTTCGTCGTTATTCTTACAACGTTTCGGCCGATCTAACCTTCGACCTTTTCCGTGTATATCTTGTCGAACTCGGAAATCTTTAATTTATTTAACCCCTCTCTAAGAGGTTAGATATAATAAGTGAGTTTGAAAAAACGAAGAAACTAGATTCGAACTTGGCATACCCAGCTTTTCAGTCAGTGTCGATAACCACTGTCAATGCGCCAGACTCAATATTCTTTAACGTACCTTAACTCGGAAGTTTTTATGAACTTGGAAATCAATACAGAATTTCGAATTAAATATTCTATTTATTTTAAAGAGTAGATTGGTCTCGTTTCGTCAGCCATGATTGAAAAGAATTTATTAATAAGTAATCTTTATTTTATTAATCTCTAGTAACCTCCAAAATACTGTTAATTTGAATTTATAGTACTTAACGCCTTTATCCGCCGCCTCTCCCCCGTATCTAAGATGAGGATAGTAGTCCGAATAATCCAAATAACATAGCTGATTTACATTAAT
>NC_136484.1:143141471-143151471 GCF_053919585.1 Euprymna scolopes | reverse complement strand
TTGCCATTGGTTAGCATAAAACATAAACACAATTTATAAAGCATTTATTATAATAAAATTAGATTAAAACAGAACACAATCCGTTACCTGGAATTGAATTCACAATTACATTACTTCGATTTCGTTATAACCCGCGTGATTAGAGTTCTATGAAAACCTGAATTGACATTTACGTGAAACGCACCAAACTTACTTTCACAAACACAACTTCCGTTTTGCTCTTTCCTTTCGTTCTTTTTTTCTTTCTTTCTTTCTTACCTTTCGTTGTCTTTTTCGCTTTTTGGGTGATGGTGGTGGGGGTACTTCCCTATGTTTCTCTTTCTTTCCATAAACATAAACACAAACTAAACGCTATACGTTATCTTGAATTGCATTACCGAACACATTACTTCGATTACTCGACTTCCATTAACTTTAGACTCGCGTTGGTAGGGTTTTCTAAAAATCAGAACTGCGATTTACGAGACGGCATGTTTAACATCGTTACATTTTCATTTTCACTTTCATTTTCTTTTGTTGTGCTGATGGTGGTGGGGGGGACTACTTTCCTATGTTTTCAGTCTACACGATATTTCACTTTTGTAAAGCTATTTCTTACCAAACTTCCTTTATAATCTTTCCTTTCGGTCTTTCCTTCTTTCTTTCTTTTCTTTCCTTTTTCTGCTCTTTCCATTGTTAAAACGAAACGAAACAACCTGATATTCCAGGTTTTACTTACACTCTATCACTCTACGACTCTTACTTGTGTATCCAAAAACTTCCTTTATAAACTTTCCTTTCGGTCTTTCCTTCTTTCTTTCTTTTCTTTCCTTTTTCTGCTCTTTCCATTGTTAAAACGAAACGAAACAACCTGATATTCCAGGTTTTACTTACACTCTATCACTCTACGACTCTTACTTGTGTATCCAACTCTATTTGTGCCACGTTCCTTTACTTTTTCACCGTACCACTTACCAGACGACATTCAGGTAAATAGAGTTTTATATGCGGCGATATTCACGTACATGAACTTCCCTTTTTGTTCTTTTTCTTGGGGGCCGGTTTACGTTACTACACGTTAGCCATGGATCGGGCGATCACTGTCAGACGATAATACGACCTTTTTTTTTTTTTTTTTTACTTTTATATTATGCTATGTTTCCACTAATTTCGGAATTCATACTCAGGGGACGGGTGACTTATTACATCAGTGGTTATTTATTTTTTATTTTTTTGCAATTTATTACTTTTTTCCCCTTGGTGGAAGTTTCATAAAACCATTGATACAAAGCCTATCTGAATGTCAGCAGACGACATTCGAATGGGAAGAAACCGACTACGACTACGACCACAATGCAGACAAACAATGCAGACAGCAACGGATCGCTTACACAAAATAAGATATACCAAAATAATAAAACAACAACAACAACCAATAAACCAAAACAAATACACAATTACTTAAGAAAATAATAATAATAATAATAATAATAATAATAATAATAATAATAATAATAATAACACCAGGAGATAATACAAAAACTATATCTGGGTAATTACTTTACCCTACCAAACTACATAAATAAAAACTATAAATTTTAATACCAACATGAAATACACATACTTACATTTTTCAGCGTACGATTCTTGGGGTTATTCAATATTGTTACAATTTTATTCTTTCCGGTTTGCAGTAGAACTCTCTTTCTCCAGTTTTTATTTCGTTCTTTATTTACTTCCTTTTTTTGGGGGGGGACATCTACCAATGATTTTAACACACATTTTCCATTGCGTCATGTACGAAATTTTACTTTGTTGTTTTTTGCGAACGCCAATATCATTCGGTTTGGCTCTAATTAATTCATGTTTTGTACTAACAAGGTGTTTTTTTTACAATGTCTTAGCACTTCACTTTACTAATTAACTCGGAAATAGACACAGAAAACTTTATTTTTCACGTGTACAAATACTTTTTCCCCCTTTGGCACATTAAGTTTACTCCTTACTCTTTCGAATACAATAGAAAACTCATAGGAAACCTACAAAAAATTTAGGATAAATCGGCTTGCACAACTAAGTCCCTCATTTTTGCCCGCCCAGTTTTGCACAGTTTACATATTTGGGTCCTTCTGTTTGCCGGGGGGGGGGCGATTATAACTTCCCCAAAATCGGGGTATTGGAAACATCCACAGCAATGTTTTTTTTTTTTTCACAAAAATTGACCACTACAAGAACTATGATTATTTCCACTTTTTGTCCGCAATAAATAACAAATAAATATACATCATTACCCGTTTATTTCGTTTGCAAAATACAGTCCGATGTTTGCATTTACATAAACTTTACTCCCCTCATATATTATCTACATCGATTCATAATGTGGTAGACTCATACATTTCGTTCATTAATGGAAACGTTTAATTTATTTATTTCGTCGGTAGAAGAGGGGGGCAATAAAAACATAAACTTAATTCTGTCAGTTTTTTCTTTTTCAGTTGAAAAGGCAATCAAATATTAAAAGTCAAACATCAAGACCATAGAGCTCATTAGTTGAGTATATAACAATTTTTCACTTTTTACACAATACAATCTTTTATAAAATATGCCACCAAAAAAGACTTCCCTTAGTCGTAATACAACAGCAGTTGCAACCAGAAAAAGAAGTCGACAATGGGAACATTATGAACAGTCTCAGGATGACACTTCTGGTACTTCCTTGAACGAAAATGCAAATCAGGACTATGGGTCACATCAAGTTACTTTTGACCCAGACTTATATGAGGCGGACCAGTCACAACCTACGGATATAAACACATGTGGAACTTAGGGTTGCGCAAAACAGACAGGCTATATTAGAATCAATGCAGAGACACACATTACGCACAACTGCTCCTAAATCATCTTTCTGGTTGCACGAAGGACGTACATATGAGGCTACACGTACTTATCAATTACGCTCAGATGTTCAAATTGGCACATTGAGTAATGGGACACCTTGCAGACAATGCAAAGCAAAGAAATGGGATCGGGAATCACCAGGTATCTGTTGTTCTGGTGGAAAAGTTATTCTTCCAGATTTAGGTATACCTCCTGAACCATTACGCTCACTTATTGATAACAATTCAATTAACTCAACACATTTCTTGAACAACATCCGGAGTTACAATAACTGCTTCAGTATGACAAGCTTCGGTGCTGAACAAATACGTGAAGGAGCCTACATGCCGACATTTAAAGTTTGTGGGCAGATTTCTCATAGACTTGGTTCTTTGCTTCCCATCGATACTGGAAATTCACAGTATCTTCAAATATATTTCATGGATGATGATCAGCAAGAAGCTACAACAAGATGTAATTATGCTCCCAAAACAAAGTTTGACATTGTTCTTGATTTGCAAAATATGCTTCACCGAGAAAATAACTTTATCAAAAACTTCAAGATGGCTATGGAGCATGCTCCATGTGATGATTTCAAAGTAGTTATACATGCTGATAAAACTCCAAGACAAGAACATAAACGTTGTTTCAATGTTCCAGATGCACCTGAGGTTGCTGTTGTAATAGTCGGTCAAGAATTTCATCAGCGAGATATCATCTTGCATCGCAGAAACAATCAACTACAGCGTATTGCTGTAACACATTGGGCATATGATGCTTTACAGTACCCAATCATTCATTGGACAGGTCAAGAAGGTTATAATTTCTTTGTATGGCAGACAAATCCTCAAAATAAAGAGTTAGTAATAGGAAAAAAAATATCAGCTTATGCTTTCTACGCATTCCGAATTATGGTCCGTGACGACAGTTTTAATATTCTGATTAAATGTAGGAATCTATTCCAACAATACATAGTTGACATGTATGCTAAAATAGAGCATGAGAGGCTTATCTACATTAAAACTCATCAGAGGGAGCTAAGAGTTGCTGATTACATTCACTTAAGAGATTCTGTAAATATTGATGGCAACATTGAAAATGTGGGCCGTTTGACCATACTACCAGCAACATTTACTGGGGGACCACGATATATGCATGAACGCACACAAGATGCATTGGTCTATGTGAGAAAACATGGAACTGCTGATTTATTTATAACTTTTACCTGCAATCCCAAATGGCCAGAGATTGTGAATGAACTCCTTCCATATCAACAACCACATGATCGGCATGACCTCATAGCAAAAGTTTTTCATCTAAAGCTACGTGTCCTTATGAATTTACTTACAAAAGGAAACATTTTCGGAGTGGTTGTAGCATATATGTACACTGTTGAGTGGCAGAAAAGAGGATTGCCACATGCTCATTGTCTGGTTTGGCTTCAGCAAAAATTGAGATCCTCTGACATAGACTCTGTTATCAGTGCAGAAATTCCTGATCCTGTAACAGATCCAGTTTTACATGATATCATTAGACACAACATGATTCATGGACCATGTGGAACATTAAACAGCTCTGCACCATGTCTCAAAGAAGGAAAATGCTCTAAGAGATATCCAAAGAAATTTTTAAATGAAACTCGGTCCGATCAAAATGGTTACCCATTATATCGACGATTGCCTACTGATGCTGGAGGCTTTGAAACAACAGTTACCCTCCCTGGGAATGCAACGTTTCATGTAGACAACCGATGGGTTGTACCATACAATAAACCCCTTTGTAAGATTTTTAATGCACATATCAATGTCGAATATTGTAATAGTGTAAAATCAATTAAGTACATTTGTAAATATGTAAATAAAGGCAGTGATCAAGCTGTCTTCACATTGGAAAATAATGCTCATGATGAAGTTAAGAGATATGAAACCGGCCGTTATATTTCCACTAATGAAGCCATTTGGAGAATACTTAACTTCCACATACATGCGCATCATCCCACAGTTATTCACCTCGCAGTGCATCTAGAAAATGGACAGCGGGTTTACTTCACTGAAAATAACGCAGCTGATAGAGTTGCACATCCACCTCCAACTACTTTAACAGCGTTTTTCAATTTGTGTAAAACAGACGCTTTCGCACGTACACTTCTGTATGCTGAAATTCCGCTTATTATACATGGGACACTCATAATAAAATATTCAAGCGACGCTTACAGGGTAGGTCAGTTCAAGGCTACCCGTGTGTTAAAAAAACTGAAGTTTTGGGCAGGGTATACACCGTGCATCCAAATCATTTTGAATGCTTCTGTTTGAGACTGCTTCTACATCATGTTAGAGGTCCACAGAACTTTAATGATCTAAAAAATATTAATGGTCAAATTATGAATACATTCAGAGATGCATGTGCTGCACATGGACTGCTTGATGATGATAACCACTGGGATGCTACATTACAGGAAGCATCTACATCTGCCTTGGCACATAATTTGAGACATTTGTTTGCTATCATGTTAACTACCTGTGCAGTATCTTATCCAACACGACTTTGGCATACACACAAAGAAGCATTAAGTGAAGATTTCCTTAGGGAACGCAATCAACATCCTGGGGCTGGTATAACTTTTACAGACAAAATCTTCAATATTGCTCTGGTTCATATTGAAGATATTACATATAAGATGAATGGTAAAACACTGACAGATTTGGGTCTTACCTCACCTGATAGATCTAATACACATCCTATTGTTACTGCTTGGACACGTGAAATTAGCTATCAACCACATGAGCAAGCATAAATTGTTCGGGACGGTATTGCAAAACTAAATATTGAGCAAATTCATGTTTTTCGAACTATAGTTAATACTGTTGAAGATCAACAAGGTGGCCTTATATTCCTTGATGCACCAGGAGGAACAGGAAAGACATTTGTTACCAAGTTAATTCTTGCAAAAGTAAGGTCAGAAGGAAAAATAGCTGTAGCTGTGGCATCATCAGGTATTCCAGCAACCCTTCTTCCTGGTGGTAGAACAGCTCACTCCACATTCAAATTGCCATTATCATTAATAAAAGATTCTATTCCAATTTGCCATATAGAACGAGGATCAGATTCAGCTAAAATTTTACAGAATTGTTCCTTGATCATATGGGATGAATGTACAATGGCACATAAAAAAAGCATTTGAAGCTCTAGATAAAACATTGCGTGATCTCTAGTCACGTGATGTTGTCATGGGTGGCATCACACTTTTATTATCTGGTGACTTCCGACAAACGCTTCCTATTGTTCCACGTGGAAGTCCTGCTGATGAGCTCGATGCTTGCATTAAATTGTCATATTTGTGGAAGTACATCAAGACTGTAACCTTATCTACAAACATGCGTGTCCATCTTAATAGTGACCCATTGGCTGATAAATTTGCTTCCATACTTCTACAAATTGGAGATGGCAAAATTCCAACAGACAAACATGGTAAAATTGTAATTACTTCAAGTATTGGATCAATTGTTTCCTCACTCGCAGAACTTTGTAACAAAGTTTACCCAAATATAGCTGCAAATTATACTAATCCTCAATGGCTAACAGAAAGAGCAATTTTAGCTCCAAAAAATGATATGGTACACATCATCAATGACCAACTGCTTGATGAAATTCCAGGTGAGGAACAAATTTACACTTCTCTAGATTCTACTGTAGATAATGACCATGCTGTACAGTACCCTACATAATTTTTAAATTCCTTGCAATTACCTGGTATGCCACCACACAAATTAAAACTGAAATCTGGATGTCCAATTGTATTACTCAGAAACCTTGATGCTCCACGACTATGCAATGGAACAAGATTATGTGTAACATGAATGCAACCTCATGTGATAGAAGCAGTCATATTGACTGGTGTAGCTACAGGCGAATTGACATTTCTTCCTAGAATACCAATTATTCCATCAGATTCAACAATTCCATTTAAAAGGCTTCAGTTCCCAATAAAATTATGTTTCGCCATGACAATAAATAAGTCGCAAGGACAAACCTTGGCAGTGGTTGGTCTGAACTTAGCTTCTTCTTGCTTTAGTCACGGACAGTTTTATGTAGGATGTTCACGGGTAGGTTCCCCACACAATCTATATATATTAGCACCAGAGGGTAGAACATCAAACATTGTGCATCCAAGAGCTTTATACAAATAGGAAAGCCAATTCTCCCTTCTATTATTATTTATAGTTATTTTTTGCTGTGAATTATCAGCATGGCAGTCTCATAAGTATTGTCCACACTCCACCCATATTCCTGTCAGGTCAATGTTTTAAAACTCTGATAGGAAATTCTTATGGGAAGTTTCTGATCTCTTTCATTATAGAATGTGTACCTTTTTCTATTCAAAATTTAATTTAATACAACCGTTCACTTCTTTCATGTTAAGTTACTTAAAATCACTAAACTCAGTTGCAGTGCTCCGTGGCATAGTGGTTAGCATGCCGGACAATTCACATTATATTTTTACATTCGCGCTGACCTACCGTAGTCTTTTTTTTTTTTTCATAAACACCTAAAATGG
Organism: Euprymna scolopes; assembly: GCF_053919585.1. Lineage (NCBI taxonomy): Eukaryota > Metazoa > Mollusca > Cephalopoda > Sepiida > Sepiolidae > Euprymna > Euprymna scolopes. The sequence goes on along the minus strand of NC_136484.1, from coordinate 143,144,060 downwards.
ATTTTCTTGGTGGCCGAGTTGTTAACATTGCATGTTTTTTTTTTCACACGTAATTTTCCAACTTCGCCCCAATACTCCGGGTTTGATCCTTCCTACTTACCTAGCATCACTTTTTTTTTTTTAAACAATCCCCACCCCGGAAACAAACACCCGGGCAACGATTTTTTTTATTCTTTTGTTTTGATTTGCTCAAAACCGCACACACCTCGAAACATCCGAGCAACGCCGGGTACCCCTGCTAGTAATATAATAATATAATAATAATATTAATGATAATAATATTATAATAATAATAATAATAATAATATAATAAAAATAATAACAATATAATAGTAATAATAATAACAATAATAATAATAATAATATAAGGTCTCTAACCCAACCCTACCCCCATTGCCACATCACCCCCCCCCCAAAAAAAAAAAAGATCGAGACCAAATAATCAAATAGTCAAGGAGGAATGATGAACTGGCCAGACCTCAGCCGAATAAGTGCGAAGAGAACTGGGATCTTGGGGAGGCTTAGTGCCACTTAAACCCCAGCAAAGACCAATAGCTGCTGCTAACGAGAAATCAATTGCAGGCAGCTGTTGAGATGATGCAAATTTATTTGCAAATGGTATTGAAAGTGAAGGAGAGTACTGGAAACTTGACGAGACTTGTTGTCACTTAGCTCCCAGTGAACACCACAGGCTGTTTTCAGGGAAATATCTATGTGTGAAAGCTCCTTGTGGGCCAATAATAATAATCATCATCCTGGTTTCGTTTTATAACGTCTCCCTGAAAAAGGATTGGATTCCTTCTCAGAGAATTATCTCTAGATGACTTCAAACCAGGAGCTTCAAAGATCAAGGATATGGGAATTAGTTGTACCTACAATAGCAGAGTTCTGAAAGCCACCCAACACATCATAGGGTTTTTTTGTTTTGTTTTTTTCGAATATCCTTTCATACGACTTCATACCACACCTAGCGTACCATTTACCACCGGGGTTACTTGGGTTTGAACTCCATGCATTCGTCTTATTTCTAAGGCTAACTTTATTTATTTATTTACAAAAAAGTCACCACTTATGAAGGCCCGGGGCCACTCGAGGATTAGGGTTAATGGGTATATATAAGTAGTGGACATTTTGTAAATTGGATTACATAGGGAGATGGTTCATCAAGAACTTGTTTACGTTGGACTTGAAGACAATCAAATTGTAGTCAGCATGAAAGCAAGCAAACGGAAGAGAGTTCCACAGGCGTGCACTTCTAAGAAAGAAACTTTGTTCATGGAATCCGCGTTTAGGTTTAGACAAACGAATCATAATTGTTACACTTCTCGTTCTACTTCTCTATCACATTCTTGTCACAGGACACTGCAAAATCTACGATTTGCCACTGATTGTAGAACTTGTCATTGACCACCAATTGAACAGTTGCATGATGACGACCGAGTCCACCCTGCTGAACAGTGAGACACGTGACCTTCACAAAACGTTCCAATAATTACAAATCGAAAATTATTAAAATATTTCAATATTAGCATGTGTTCACTTTACTTTGTCTCGTATCATACAGATCTTCTACAAAACAGCATTATCATAGCCTTCACGCACAACATCTTACACACTGTGCACAATGCTTCAAGCAAACTACAACATCCTTCTTTATAATAAAAAGTGTTTTATATAATGTATTTCTTTTGGTCGTCTTATTTCAGTTTAATCGTATTTGCGTTGTTATCAGTACAACACTTGAGACGTTCAAATGTTTGCGACCAGCCGTTGCCATCCTTTGTCGATTTTGTACTTTTACAACACTGTGACAATGATCTGACGTCTTTTTTTTTCAAGGTTGTTCTATATCGTTATCTTATATTTAAAAGCCTAGTTGTGTGTTCGACTTTTAACGTGAATGGCGGCTTATGACAATAGTTTCCTTCTAGTTAATGTTTATTTACTTTTGGTTATCTGTTTAGTTTTATTACATGATTTTAAAATAATCCGCCACACAGCGCTGCACAACTTACAGAAAACCTATAGAGTAACGTAATTAGCTCCTTTATTTTAATGGAAGCACGTTAGATAGGACTATAAAAAACACACATTTGTCATTCAGTTGGAAAATTTTACGAGCATTTCTGGAAGCATATTTCCATCGCAATCTGGTTTAGAATTAAAGACTTGGAAAACACAAAAGGAATTTTCATTGTTTTATTTAGTATTAAAATATTTGACCACGCTCTTCCATATTCTTTACGGTCGTAGTCGTGTTTTTTAAGTGGGAGAAAACACAGACGACATCCTCGGTATAGTGACACATAATCTGCTCTGACATATTTAAATTATATAAAAAAAAAAAGTAAATTGTTTGTTTTATGCATATTATTTTTATTTTTTTAATCAGGAACAATATTTCAAACAAAATAAAAATAGAAAAAAAAGATGATTAAGACAGATGAAAAGAACTGTTGACCGGTCGTAAAATACGCTGAAATATGATATTTTAATTTATACAGATTTCATATTTATTATTATTATAGGGTCAATAATTTCATATTATATTGCACTCAATATATAATTATGATTTTAAAAGTAAAAAGA
>NC_136484.1:143051471-143136471 GCF_053919585.1 Euprymna scolopes | reverse complement strand
ATTCCAAAATTCATGATGTTGACCATCTTATAATTTATTCCTTAAATTCAGTTGACTTATACAATTCTTGACAGTATCTGTTTCGTAGCGCAAAATCAATCACTTAATTATTATATCAATCAGTAAATCTATTATGCCCTTAACTCATCAGAAGAAATAGCAACAATCAATCCGACAAAAGGAATTGAAGTGTGATTTGACATGATAAAAATCCGAAAATTGGAAGAGAGACTGCAAATACCTATTTATTTTTCCATTATGCCATATTGAATTTTTATCAACAAAGTCATTAAACACTACTATTCGTACTAAGAATGTTAATTAATTTATGAATCTTCTACCAAAATGTTCTATTTAATAATTAGTAAATTTATTAATTCTAATTTGTGTATGCATACTTATGAAAATAATATCAACAAATTATAAACTATTATGCATGTTTGTATATACGAAACTAAACTAAGCTAAAAAAAAAAAAAAAAATAACGATTGATCATTACGGTCGATTATCATAACTAATCAATTAATTTGAATTGAAAACCATACATAATTCAATTCTAATCCAGCTTATCAATCATTACATTTATAATTTTTTAAATCATACAGTTAAAAAAAACTATACTTATGTTTTGTTAAGTTTAAATATAATCTGAAAACTCCTAAAGGATAAATAATTAAATTTACTTAAAGTGAGACAGAGTTACCTTCCTTGGAACAAATCCAACAAAATATTAACTTTACTTATATTTATTTATTTAACCAACTCGTAGACATCCATATTCAACTAATAAGTAATTTTAATATAGTTTTAATGTTTTTCACTTAATTTTATTTTAAAAAATTAAAACGATTTATATTATAAATTAATTCACTAATATTTACAATATTAGATGTCAGTAGTAAAAATAATTTCAATCTATAGTCCTAAGTTATTAAGTTATAATTCATATCTTCTAATGTGGAATTGTAAATTAATTAGTTACTTAAATTTACTTTTATTTATTTATTTATTTATTTATTCATATTATTATCAATATCAGCACCATCATTATTATTTATATTGAAAGAAATATTTTTAACTTTATATTTTACAAAACTTTACTCAATTCTACATACGGCAATCTAGTATTCATAAATATTTTTCGAATTTATTCCTTATTTAAGTATTATTATTGTTTATTATTGTATATATCCTAATTCTCTAATAAGTATGTTTCAGAGTTTCTTACTTTGATAACGTTATTTTAATTATAATTAAATAAATCTATATTTAAGTTAAAACTAATTCTAATTTTAATTCTAGTTAATAAGATGTATAAATATTGTTTAGACCTAAAAATTCTAGACAATATGCAACTCAGGTTTTCCTTATACTTAAAACCCCTCTTCTATGTACTTTAATAACTTTTTATTTATTTATTTTTTTATAATTTAACTAATAATTCCGAAATGAATTTATAGACGTTAATTTAATGAGTATATATATATAGTTTATGTTAATAGATTTTCAATAGATATATCTTACTATAACCATAACATTGATTTTTACCTTCGTTCTAACAATTATAAACTATTTAGCTTATACATTTGGAACCACTTATCAATCAATTAATAATAACTTGTTGCATCATATACATTTTATTTTTAGATCAATATTTGGATTCTAATTACTATAAATACATTTTTAATATTATGACTATTACCATTTAGTTTTTGTAATCCATAAAATACCTTACTTAACAAACTCAACTTTACCATCTATAAACACTATCAAACTAAATAATACTATTATGATCTATTTCTATTCCCTATACTAATTCAATATTTAATTCTTCCTCCACTCCTAATTGTATAATATAGATGTACGCTCTGTTTTATCACTCCACAGTAACTAATATATTATGTGCAATATATTAACATACTTACCTTCATTGTTTATCTTAAATATTAATTTAGATATATTTTGCCATCCTATATGCTACACATTATTTAAATTCATTAGACCTATATAAGCAGGTTATAAAGCTTTATTTATTTTGTTTATTTTCATTAGCTAATTATATTTATATAAATTATTTATCTACATCTGGAAAATACTTAATTTATTTGTTTATTTTCTATTGTTGTTGTTAAATTAAATAAACATGAATATACATAAACGATCACACATATATGTATGTATGTATATATATGTATATATATATACGTGCAGATATGTATGTACACATATATATATTTATATATAAACTAACAATAAAAAATTAAAAAAAAAACAAAAAACACTAACCTAGTTTTAAAACAGATCCTTTGTCCGATAGAATGCATGCCCATTAACTGATAGGAAGGGGCGCGGTGGATACTAGAAAGCTGATTGGCTTACTAAATCCTCAATAGAAGAGGACCATATAAAAACGATAAACAACCACAGAATTCGCACATAAGCCTGAGGAATCCTAGAGTGGATGAAACGCCGAATATTCAGTGTAGCTTAATCGCCATATATATTTTATAAATTACTAACTAGTTCTACCTACGTATTGAGCACTTTTGAAGTAAATACTTAAAGTTTACGCATAAATCTATACTTTCGTATATTAATTTTATGTGAGTAAATGAAGTAGTTATATATATATACACTTGTGCCCGATATTATTCATACCCCTCGGATCTTTGAGATTTCTATGAGAATATTGCTCAAACCAGAAGGTAGACAATATTAAAGGGATTTCAAACAATAAATCAAGCATAAGCATTTAATTTAAACTCAACAAATAAATAAATTATGCAAGTTTGAAACATTATACAAAGAAAAACAATAATGGCACTAGTTCAAAATTATTCATACCTCTCTTACTAATAGTCAATAGCATGCCCTTTATTCTTAATAACTGCCTGTAACCGTTTTGGATATTTATCAACAAGGGTTTTACAAGCATCAACACTGATTTTTGACCATTCTTCAATGCAGTAGTTCTCCAAATCCCTCAAATTTCTAGGTTTCCGCTTTTTAACCTCAGTTTTCAATATGTGCCAGAGGTTTTCGATAGGGTTCAGGTCAGGACTCTGGCTAGGCCATTCCAAAACATTAATTTGATTATCCTCAAACTATTTCTTGACTATTTTGGCAGTATGTTTTGGATCATTATCCTGTTGAAGGCCCCAGTTTGGTCCTAAATGGAGCTTCTCCGCATCCTGTCTAATGTTTTTCTGGAGTATCTCCAAATATTGCTCCTTCTTCATGGTTCCATCTATCTTGACAAAACTACCTGGACCACTAGCCGAAAAGGAGCCCCAAAACATTAGGCTACCACCACCATGTTTCACCGTGGGTATGGTGTTCTTTGGGTTGTAAGCTTCTCCTTTCTTCCTCCAAACGTAAGAAGCATCCATATGGCCAAACAATTCAATTTTTGTTTCGTCAGTCCACAAAATACTTGAGTAAACGGACTCTGGAGAATTCACATGGGTCCTAGCAAACTTTAGACGTGCTGCAAGGTGTTTTCCGGTGTGCAATGGAGTCCTTCTTGGTCTTCTTCCTTTCAGACCATTTTCATGCAGAGTCCTTTGCAATGTTTGTCTTGATATTTTTATGCCAGAAGACTCCAGATTTTCTAAAATGTCCTTAGTATTGGTGGTTGGATTTGCATTAACACTTCTTACAATATTCCTGGTGGCTCTAGCAGACAGTTTCCTTTTCCTTCCTCTACCAATGAAGTTGTTTGTTGTGTGGTGGCTCTGGAATATTTTGATGATGCTCTGTACTGTTGCTGTAGGGACCTCAAATTTCTTGGAAATTGACTTGTAACCTAAACCATCCTTATGTGAATTCACAATTTTAGTCCTAAGATCATTACTAAGCTCTTTTTTCTTCCCCATTCTAATAATTTTTATTCTTTTATTGGTTTTCAGTTGATATAATTTTAATTTCTGAAAAATGCAAAAAACGAAATGAAATTAATCAAAGGTTGTATAAAAGCATTCAAAATAATAATCAAACAGGAAACAAACAGTCAGAAACTCGATTAATACTGAAAAAATAAGGGGGTATGATTATTTTTGAACATTGCAGATTTTATAAATAGCTGTATATTTCTTTTATTACAAGTATCCCGAGATTTTAAAATGACGAAAATGATCAGAAGAGGTTTATTAAGAATATGTATCAATATGGACGTAAACAATAAATTCTTACAAAGTTACACCTAATAAACTCAATTTTCAAAGGGGGGTATGAATAATATCGGGCACAAGTGTATATATATATATATATATATATATATATATATATATATATATATATATATATATATAAGGCTCATTTATAGATGGATTATAGAAAATTTGGACAAAGTTGGTACCATTGGTTTTCAATTCGACAAAGTGAAACATTACGTAGTCATCCTTTGTCGACTCTCCTCAATTGCTGCAGTGATTTTGTTGCATCGGTAAATAGCGGCGCATGTGTGCATACAGTTTTAATGATATTTTAATCCTCCATCCTATTGTTTCTAGTTTGAGGTTCATATGGGTATATGTACGGGTTTATGCAGCATAGTTAAGTTGAAAAAAGATAATAAATATAAATCGAAATTACGATCAACTATGACTACAGACAGCTTCGATTCTGACGCCAGAAAAAATGAAGAATATGCCAAGTACGAAAACATAATGTTCCTCGCATCAGAAATCGATAATGGAATACGGTTTTAGCCTACGATAGATCATGGAAGAAAGCCTTTTATATTCGGTGTTTCATGTGTGCAAAGGAGACAACTCATCATCCTAGAGTGCCTAAGGTTTCTTTGGCATGAAGATACAAGTAAACCCTGACAAAATATACAAAATTAATGATACTGAAAACCGAACCAGAGATCCATCAAACCTACGGATGGATCAACCTCTTCAGTTTATGTGGATGTTCTTATCGTTTACAAGCAGATATAACAGTCTTTCCAAGAAACTTATGCCCAGTGCGGCCGTGATCTCCGACAAGCGATAGTGCCACAAAAGTCTTGTATGAGTGAAGTAGTCACTCAACATTGTGAAGATTGAACCAGAACATTGGATTCAAAACTCTTGAGTAAAATTACAACAAATTTTGCATAAACAGATATAAGAATGCCAGGCGTGATATTAAGAGTAATAGTGCTTAAATAAATCAAGATTAAAAACCGCATAAATGGTGATATTCTGGATTTGTATAAAAGAAAAAAAATGTATTTTTATCATAAACAAAAACAAATTAGCATTCTTATTTGATGCCGAAAAAAAATATGCTAAATTCTTACTGAGGCAAAAGACAATAAAGATGTTTCGTTATTTCTTTTGCGTCCAACAGACATTTTTCTGTCTTTCATGTTACAATTACTGAAAAGCACGTAAAGAAAAATCTATCTTTTCCTTTCTTTATGATGACATTCTTCTTTTTTCATTCTTACATCTGCTAACTTCCCTCCCTTCCCTGCCACAAATACACTAGATTCCTCCATACTGGTAAGTGCTAACGTACTGCTAACCTAAATAAAGTCACAACTTTTCGCCCTTTTTAGATGCAAGTATCCAATAGTTGTTTGTAGATATCAAAAAGAGTAATGGTTAACATTAGCTACTGAAATTCGCTTCCGGTTGCTGCTTCACAGAAAGGAAGACGGTGTCAATGCAAAAATATGTTCCTTCTGATTATTTTCATCTCAGATAACTTAAATATATGGCAAAAACTATTTTTTAATTTAATTCATTATAAACTATTTCTGTAAAAATATGAGTAGTTGTAGAATTAAAAAAAAGTAAATTTCCAATTCATTTGAGTATTTTCAGCGTTATATCAAAAAGTATTCCTTGCAGTTTACGAACCATGCTGAAATAATGTTTAGAATTTAGAAAGCTATTCTTAACATTTTGTTAAATATTCTGTACTTCCATCTAACAACTTAATAAATAAAAGATAGCATAAAAATTCAATTAAAAACGTTCGACTTTTATGTGAATTATAACCAGCAACCGATACTGAATTTCAGTACCTGATTTTTACCATTTAACAAATCTTTACCGTTAAAAAGTCATATATCTGTCGATGGTAAACCTTGCCATACTCTGATTCTACAGTCTGGTTCACTGTGCGAATCAATCCTTTTGTTTAGATTAGGCATGATCTCATTCAGTTCTAAGGCTCCATTCTTCCATGCATTACCTTTTCCTTCGGGTGGTGAGGTTTGTTTTCTGCCAGCTGTTTTAGATGCCTCTACCGGGAAAAGCCATTCACGGCCATTTTGTACGTTTATGGACTGCTATTGGATCACACCTTTTTATCTGAATGAAATTTTTTTTTTTCAATTTTCACCCCAAACAAGGCACAGTGCCACTTTGAAGCAGAGGGCTACTATCAGGGACTTAATTAGCGGGGTCATTATGAAGGGAGATGAGTAGAAAGATGTTTGTTAACATTACACTTGAACTTCTGCATATCAGTGCAGTTGGGAAAGCAGAATCCCGGAAGGGAGTTCCAAAGACGCGCAGTTCTGGGGAAGAAACTATTGGAGTAAAAGGCTTTCTTGCACCTAGGGGTCTCTACTGTAAAGGGATGAGACTTAGTAGCTTGTCGGGTTTGTCGGGGGTAGTTACGTCGGGGAGGTACAAGTGTTTGCAGTTCGTCAGAGCATTCACCATTAAAGTATTTGTAGAACAGGCAGAGGGATGCAACATCTCGTCGATGGGACAGAGCCTGAAGCCTAGATGACAGTTCAGGACCTATCAGGTTGGCGACTCTCTTTTGAACCCTGTCCAGGAGCGAGAGGTAAGCAGCAGATACACCAGCCCAGATGTGACAACAGTACTCCATACATGGGCGAATGGTTGCCTTATAGAGATATAGGATACTGTCAGGCGTAAGTAGTTTTCTAGCACGGTAGAGGGAGCCAACCTTCCTTGCAACAGCCTTGGCAATGCTCAATATATCTATTCCAGTTCATATTCCCTGTAAACGTTAGGCCGAGGAGTTTAAAAGAAGTATTTTCAGGTAATGTGTTCTTGGCCATGCTATTGGTGGTAGAGAAGGTTTCTTGTAGTTATTGAAGGAAACAAGCTTAGTGTTAGCAGCATTGAATGTGACCAACCATTTTTGTCCCCATTCCACTACAGATTGGAGGTCATCCTCTAGTGTTTCTGCCATTTCCTTGGATATGTGTTCATTTGTTTTCTCCTCATAGAGAGTGGTGTCATCGACATATATACCCATCTCCGAAACAATTTTATCAGGGAGGTCATTTATGAATATCAGGAATAATAGAGGTCCAAGGATAGACCCCTGAGGTACTCCCGCATTTATGTCATATCGTTTAGATGTACGACCGTCGAGGACAACTTTGATTTTTCTATTACTTAAGAAGGATTTAATTACATTATGAATTCTTCCAGTGATTCCATATGATCTAATTTTCCTTAGAAGACCATCGTGCCATACCCTGTCAAAGGCCTTAGATATATCAAGGGCTACCGCTCTGCCCTCCCCTGTTTTGTCCAATGAACGGTATATACGTTCAGAAACTACAGTTAAGATATATGCTGTTGAACGGGCTTGCCTGAATCCATATTGTTTGTCAGTCAGGAGTTTAGCAGCTGTTAGGTGCTGGACTAGGGCTTGATTAACTAAGGACTCAAATATTTTGGCGAAAAGCGGGAGGAGGCTAATGGGGCGATAATTTAGTGGGTCAGTTCTTTCACCAGAATTCTTGAAGACTGGTACCACAGAGGCGGTTTTCCAGCAGTCGGGAAAGCAAGATTCATTAAGGCATTTATTGTAAAGTTTGGAGAGAACTAGAGCAACCTCGGCAGAGCATTTTTTTAATAGCACAGCCGGGATGAGATCTGGTCCACATGCTTTTGAGGTGTCTAGGTTTTTTATAATAGCATGTACCTGAGAAGGGGTGATTTTCAAATCGTCTAGTGTGGCGTCTGTTCGCAGAGGAAAATCAGGGAGGGAGTGGTGTACCGAGTTCAGTGTGGAGTTTGAGGCAAACTGACTGGCAAGCAGATTAGCCTTGTCAGTTGCCGTGCAAGCAACCTCATGATTGTCTGATAGTGGGGGAATAGTTGACTGTCCATTATTTACTACGCTGTTGTAGATTTTCCAAAAATCCCGGGTTCCTAATTTCTGTGCTTCGATGCGTTTTCTGGTGGTTTCAAAGTAATCTGTCTTAGCTGTCTCTATCACTCTCTTACAATTATTTCTAGCTTCTATAAACTTCTGTTTATTTGAGCTGGACTTATGTCGGTGTAATCTGCGGAACGCATGCTGCCTTTGACAAATGGCAGCTGCACAAGTAGAAGTAAACCATTGGGGAGAGTGGGGCTTGCTATAGAATTTCCGTGCGGGAACATGTGCTTCAATTGCAGTTTTGAACCATTCAGTGTCTCATTTGCACACTGTTCCGCTGGAAGAGTAAAGATATTTTGCCATGGGGCATCTCTGATGAATTCCCTGATGGCTTCCCAATCAGAATTTTTGTAATACCTCGTTGTTTTGAGTAGTGGGTCTTCAGTTTTAGGGCGAGAATTTAGGCTGATTTCTACCATTATCACAGCGTGATCAGCATTCCCGAGTGGGCTGTGGGCATTTGTTGTACAGTCATTGGGAACCGTTGTCAGAAAGAGATCTAGAAGTGAGGCATGTTGATCTTGCTGGTCTGGGAAACGTGTCGGAAATGTAACCAACTGAGATAGGGAATGGGATATAGAGAAGCTATGTGTTGTGCTACCAGCTACGTCTGTGTGATTAGAGAATCCTAGCCAGCTACTGTGGTGGACATTGAAGTCACCAAATACATGTATTTGTGCGCTAGTATCGAGGGAGAGTGCTCTATCTATGCTGTCTGATACTTTGTTTATTAGGGTACAGTCTTGGTTTGAGGGAGAGCGGTAGAGAAAATACAAGTAGCTAATATTGTGTTGCATATTTAGTCTGAAGCACATAAAGGCCTGGTCGTCTGATTCTAGTTTTATTTCTCTAGTCAGGAGGAGGGTGTTACGAATATAGACTCCAAGCCCATGCATATGTCTGTCCGAGTCCTTACGATAGAGTGGGAGATAACCAGGAATGTTAAAGTGGTTAGAGAGAATGTAGGAGTGAAGGTTAGTTTCACTTAATGCGAAGATATCCGGGGTGTTTACAAGGAGAAATGACTCAACATCATCTAAGTTAGTTCTAAGCCCGCGGATATTAGTAAATGTAAGCTTCAAGGGAGGAGGCAGGTTGGTTTTCTTTGAGTTTGGTCCTGGTTTAAATGTAACTTTTGCTTGAGCTGTCATTTCATTTTATTTAAAAGTTTCAGTTAGGGTGAGTGAGTGAGGGGGTGCTGGACAAGTAGTTGTGCAGAATACCAGACATGCAATACAAATAGACCATCAGCAGTCCTCCCCCACAGGATTGTGGCCTCAGGAAAGCCCACCGGGGATGAGTGCAGGGTCACTTTCCATGCGCGACATGGCACTACAAACATCCCGATATTTTACAACTGTTGATGGAGCAGCCGCTCTAAGCGCTACCAAAGAGTTAGGGCTCCTGTACTATCAGTCGGAAATATCAGCCAGGAACTGTCAATCCGGTACCCTCAATCCATTAGGCAAAGCCAGCCCAGTCCAACTGCGCCGACATATATGGCACTGAAGCACCCCACTGTGTCCAGTTTAGGGGGATGGGATATGGCGGGAGCGGGGAAAAGCGGCGTTCATTGCCCTAGTCAGGAAACAAGGTCAACCACTGGGTGATTCAGACGAGTCCCTGTGATAGTACCTCTACGCCTGGCCAATAGGCAAAGAAAGAGTAGGAAAGCCGGGTGATAGACAGAGCCTATCTCCTCCTTAAGCAGTTTAGGTTTGCCAACCGGTGATTTGTTTGAGTCACCACCTCTAGGAAAGTTGTCATCCAGGACTGAAGAGGCCTCCATCCTCTAGGTTTAGCTTCAGAGTTTTCCTTCTCCTAGACGGATGGCCTGGGAAGATCTATGGGTCCATCAGCTCCGAGGGGGCTCGCCCCGCGCCTGGGTCCTAATCCAGGTATTTCTGCGACCCCCGCATGGGTAGTTAATATTAATTGGTTATTTAGGTTAATATCTCCTGAAAAAATCGGGTATTTAGGTTAACTTCTACAGAAAATTTTCACTCCTCGAACGTGGTTAAAAAAGGGCATTACTATGTTTTCCATTTTCATTTTTACTGGGAGAGGGTATAGGTAAAAATTCGTGCAGTGGAAGCAGCTAAATTTGCAACAGCATTGGATTCAGAGAGACGAGTTAATGTATGGTTAGATATAGTTTTGTAAGTGTAGGAATGTATGGTTAGATATGGTTTAGTAAGTTTAGGATTAGGATAAAGTGTTAGGGTATGATTTACTTGCTATTAGAAATTATGATTTGGTGCCCAAACCGAATATTTAGTATGACTGAAAGATAAGATATGCTCAGTATAGATATAAGAGAACATTTGATATGGAGTACAGTTATACATGATAGATATAGGTTATTGCATATTCTGTAAGTATAGTTAAATATAGATGGATGGATAAGTAGTATTGTATACGAATGCATAGAATTTTAAACAATTTGAGTAAGTTGCCTTCAGACTTCAATGAAGGAGGATGACTTCGTCTTTCTCTTAATATCCGGAAGTTTGTATTTCAATGAGTACCGGTTTAGTTTGTGTAATAATTATTGCAATACTATCTCTTAACAAAAAGATATTAACGGTTGTTGTTCATTATAGATTACTTTAAGTCTATGTATAGGACTATGGCTAGTAAGTATTTACTTAGAAGCTTAGTTATGGGTTAGGAGATATAATCAGGAGCATGCCTAGGAAATCTTTAAGTGTTAATGGGTATCGATTTACGAGTCTGTTAGGGTCAAGGGCGGAGAGCAAGGACCCCTCTAAGTTACGTGAAACGGATTAGGTTTAGTGGCAACTTGGGAAATAGAGCAGTTTGATTTGTTAGTGATCAGGAGAAAGAGAATTTAAATAAAAAAGAAAAAGGTTTGTCATACAAAACAGACAAGGCAGTCATCTTGGAGGTAAAGTATCTATAGGATGTACTTAGTATACAAGCAGCGGTATTTTGCAGTTTTGAGAGGAATTATAGATACAATAGTTTCATGGTTTATTGTACAAGTCCGTGGTCTAGGTCAGGGACGAAGCACTTCTAATATTGTAACTGGGTTTATCTAATTTTAAAACTAGTTGAATATCACAAATGCCAGATATAATCTGAATCAATATTAAGCGTCCATCCTTCGCAAGAGAGAGAATTATTGCCGGACGTCTGGCAATAAATATTGATCTGTCCATTCTGGGCTGTTTTTGAGGCTTTCAGACACCACCACCACCCCCTTTCACAAAGGAAAGCTAGATTAACCAGCCGATTTAGTGTAAAACATTGCTGTAAGTAGAAAATGGGTCATTTTAAAGTAACTACCTCATTTCAATAATTCTAAATAGGAAAATATACAGAAATAATGGATTACTGCTGTCCCATCTAGGGAGATTCCGTTCAGAGCACTACTGTTTTTTTTTGTTTTTTTTTTTTGCCTTGACAGAGTATAAAACCGATTTCTGAATTCACTTGAAGAATCATCTTTTCGTTTTTCTACAGTCCATTTACTCCCATAATGTAATGCTGTCCGCCGAACCAACACGTTGTGATCTCAGTCACAAAGGAGATAAAGGATAAGAAAGAATTTCAATTCACTTTTTGTTTTGTACAACAACATTTATTTCCTCATTCTCTCGTTTCCGCTGTGACGTTCCTCACGTGATCATCTTCTCAAGCGTCATTCACGCCTCGCACGTCATCGTGAACATTATCCGCATCTCTAACGTGATTGTTCTCTTTCCTCTTTTATAGTTTTTTCCCCCGACGTTGACGTCATTTTGCATGTATTTAGATACGCACGTGCAGTAAGAGATATTGCTAGTCTTTCTCTACTCTTTTTTCATCGCGGGTGATCGTCTGAGCTCAAATATCTGCCACACACCTTTCTGAAGTTTTCACAACAATAACTTTTCTGAATAAAAGTGTTGACGCTGACTAAGTGGTTAATGACACAAAAGCCTGTGTTTTGTGTCAACTTTGTATTCAGTTCGTTCAACAACACCACTTTCATTAAACTCACACTTGGCTTTGTCTCTAATCCACTGGAAATGGTAAATAAATTAACTTTCTAGACGACTACTACAAACAAAACTTCCATAGGCAGAGTTCCTTTTCCAGGAAATTCCCATCTGCGGAACATAATATCATGGAACTATCTTCTTGCTGCCTATGATATGAATTACGTTCTTGTTGCTGATATGGTCGCTTTCAAGTCCAATATCAACAAATACTATTCGGACGGTTATCTCAAATGTTTTTCTTTCCTATCGCATAACTCAATCATGTTCTGCAAAATCAAAACCAAAAGCAATTTTCATCTACGGAAAAAGTACTTGAAAAGAACTTGAAGCATAAACAATTTTTCCAAAAAACAGTTTGTTATTTTTTTTTTTTTTTTCACCGGTCATGAATGCCCTTATGGTGCTTAGAAATATCCATATCCGCGTTAAGATTGATCATGTGCCACATCCATCCCTCGTGGATAGGCAAGTAAATAACTTAAGAAAAAAATTTACTTTTGATCGCTTTTTCTTTTTCCAAATTTATTTCTTTAAATGTGTTGTCACATAGGAGCAGCATATTAACTGATGTTCGGTTGTGATAATAAGATCTAAGGGTAAAGCCGTTTGTTCTTAGGTTATCCTAGTACACAAATCATATTTTACGTCATGATAACGATCCAATCTCTCTTGTCTCAGATTTTCGAGAGGTTTTGATTACCCAAAGAAAACCATTTTTATCCTCTTTATTTGAACCTCAACTTCTATTTTTATTGCGTTCAGCACGCTACACATTAAATAAAATTACGATTCGTCTTTGTTACCTCCGTCAACGAAGTTATGGTTTTTATGCACTAATGTGTCACCACTTTTAAAGACCCAAAGGCCACTCGAGGATAAGGGTTTATGTGTTTTTCAGGTTGACGATGAGACAACATCATAAGGACCGGTAATGATGGTTGTAACTAGTCAGAATTTGAATGTTTAAGAGGTCAGCTCAACAAGAATTTGTTTACGTTGAACTTGAATACGATCATGTTGTAGACAGCTGCGAAAAAACCGATGATATTGTGTAACACAAACGAGTAATTATTTAGCAAGAAACTTTGCTCATGGAAGCTTCGTTTAGTTTTATGTACACAGAACGAGAAAGGGAAATTATTAATAGTGGTTGTAGCTAGGTGTGTTTTTGTTGTAAATGTTTTATGGGAGTAAACCATAGATTGGAGTTTAGTCGAGAATCGCTTATAAAAATAACGATATAGAGCAAGATTTGCAACGTGTTTTTTATGAGAGGGAGACTGTAGAGACGATAAGAACACTTTACCACTACATTACGAAGTCAACTTTGTACTCTGTTAATGCGGGAAAGGTGTTCTGCACGTAATCTCTGCAGATGTGGCAGTAGTACTTCACTTTAGAACGTATTTGAACGTATTTATACACGAAGAGATTGCGTAAGGAATTAGATATTTTCAGAAATGGTAGAATGATCCAAACATTTCTCTGTCGAGCTTAGCGACAAATTTTATGTAAGTTTCCCAGTTAATGTCTAGAGTGATGGTCAATCCTAGAAGCTGATCAAAGCAGGGGATCTTCGTCAAGTTGAGAGTTATACATGTCAACTGGGATAAAGGAAGGATGCAGGTGTTGGTTTTATGCATATCAAAAGTAACCAGCCACGTTTTTTCCACATTGCACGATGGTCATCAGATCGGAAGACAGAGAATCCGAAAGATGTTGATCACTAATTAGTGCCCGCATTTGCATGTCAACAAACTGCAGTCAACAGGATGAAAAGCCATTTAAAAATGGCTTAGACTCTGTTGGATTTGGTATCGAGGGAAATAATCCCTTATTGTTTTGAATAATTAGTTTTTAAAATGTTCAAGAATTTCTGGCATTGATTGGGAGATCTGATCGAATGTGTTGAGTCCAAATCTGTAATTAGTTTGCTTCTTATATCCACTTTTAAACTGTGATGCAATGAAAAACATACACACAGCTATGGGGGTCGAAAATGGCATCATTAAAGGATGAAATTGGCACCAAATTGAAGCTTTTGTTATGATAGTTGTCCAGGGCGTCGTTGGATGACCTGACGGGCTTTAATATATCGAATAAGAGAAAGTTAAAATTTAATGGTGACGCAATAAATTGGCTTATCACGAGTTTAGGAAATTGCGAAGACAAAACAATTTATGTTTTATCTTCGTCTTAGGCCTTATATGGCTGAGAGGGTCAAAGTATTGACCCCCAAAGTCGTGCAAAGAAATATATGAATTACGCAATTCTTTGGGGGAAATGCCTATTTACTATGCACGGATGTTTTAGTCAACTAACCATTTAGAGAAGACCCCGTTGTGGTGTGTAGTAAGAGGATTGGCAGAATGAGGGCCCAGTGTCCCTTGGCCTCATGCCACCCCTGAAAATAAACATCGTGGTACCAGCAAATTTTGTGAGTTGTTGAGAGATGTTGAGTAAAGGAGAGTCGAGCTGAGTTTAGAGGTCGAATCGCCAGAGAACGATCAAGCTGAGTTCGTCATCCTTCCCCAAACGCTACCCTTCGCCACCCGAAGAAAGGGAAAAACAGAGATATCGTGTAATTTACTGTTGAAAGAAAAATATTAAAATAATGTAAAAAAAAAAAAAAAACTTGTAAATATTAGTAGATTTGTAACCAACTTGTTTTTTGATTTTAATAATTAGTGTAGAAAAAAATACCGAAGTTTGTTTGTGTTTTGTTTGTTTGTTTGATTGGTTGGTTTGTTGTGTTTTTGTTTTGTTTTTTGTTTGTTTATTTTTTTATTTTATTTATTTTATTTTTTTAAGTTGATTGTTCTCTTTTCATCGCTTTGCTTGCTGACATCTTTGACTTAATGAGAGGTGGAACAGAACGGACGGCACATCAACTCTTGCTTCGATGAGTGAACAAGAAAACACCCGATCTCTACTGAAGGTTGAAAGACACTGTGTATCAGTCCGATTACTCTTGATCCCGTGACCCTGAAATCTGAAGAACTTTGCAGTTCCTCAGATCGGAAGAGATCCAGAGTGGTATTACAGAATTTACCCTTGGTACCAGGATAGATAAAACGAACGTTCTGCTATTAGAGGTATTTGTACTCCTTGTCGAATATTTAAAATTGTGTACAACTTCCTGACATGTTTATAAGGTTTGTTTGAAAATTTGAATAAAATTTCAATAACAAGATTTTTATTTTTATATATGTACATATATGTGTGTGTGTGTGTGTGTGTGTGTGTGTGTGTGTGTGTGTGCAGAATGAGAGAGAGAGAGAGTTTATACGTTTAAATTTCAATTAGGAAAAACCAATTTTCAAAATAAAATTTAAAATTTAATGTTTGAACCAAAGAATACAATTTTTAAATTAATGTCCTTAATCCATGGGGTTTCGATGTAAGTGCATCACTTCAAAGGAAAAATTATAGCAAAATACTAATATTGGTGCGCAATTATTTTGCTAAATAGCACATACAGAGAAAATATTAAAGATGAAATGCCTTTAAAGGACATATAGAAAGGGAATTAGTATTGAAAGCATAAAAATGATATGATCATTGGTATCTAAGTGCAGAATTAATCCTTGAAAAAAATTAAGATCCATATTGTAAGAATGGTGTAGTGAAGGTAAAACCAAGACTTTCTGGTAAATAGATCCAAGGTAAACAAGCAGCAATCCTTTGCGAAAATTAATCCTTCCATTATTGGTAGTAGAAGTATGTTCCTTCGTATAAATTTTTACATTGAAATGATCGGGTTGAAGTTCAATTCATTCAAAGGTAATAATAAAATATAAAATAAGATATAAGATACAGTTGTTATAAATTTATAATTTAGATTGGACATATATATAAAAATAATATCCAGGAAAATAAAGAAAAACTTTAAAGCTAAGCGGATGGCTTATTAAAAAAAAAACGCATAGCTCAGAAGCTGGCAACTAATGAAATTCACCAACTTGTAATATAATTCATTACAACACCTTAAAGTATATATATATATATATATATATATATATATATATATATATATATATATATATATATCATTATTTCCACCGCCGAACCAATGTTTCTGAACATTATATATATATATATATATATATATATATATATATATATATATATATATATATATATATAAGTAGGTTGTAGTTTGCTTGAAGCATTGTTGAAGAAAATTATAAGGTAAAATTAAAAGCCAAGAACAATGCGAGATTTTATTTTTTTATATTTTTTAATTTTACTCTATATATAAAAAAAAAAATCTCGCATTGTTCTTGGCTTTTAATTTTACCTTATAATATATATATATATATATATATATATATATATATATATGACTACTTCATTTACTCACATAAAATTAATATACGAAAGTATAAATTTATGCGTAAACTTTAAGTATTTACTTCAAAAGTGCTCAATACATAGATAGAGCTAATAGTAAGTTATAAAATATATATTGCGATTAAGCTACACTGAATATTCCGCGTTTATTTCAGGCTTATCGAAAGTCCTAGAGTGTATGAAACGCGGAATATTCAGTGTAGCTTAATCGCCATATATATTTTATAACTTACTATATATATATATATATATATATATATATATATATATATATATATATATATATATATATATGTATATATATATTTATATATATTTATATATGTATATATTTCTGTAGAAATATATTTTCTTATAATATATATCAATCCTTATTTAAAAAGCTCAATATAATTACAGAGCAATATAGAGAATAAATGACAAGAAGTTATATTGCAAAATTCATGATGTTGACCATCTTTATTCCTTTAATTCAGTTGACTTATACAATTCTTGACATTATCTGTTTCGTAGCGCAGAATCAATCACTTAATTATTATATCAATAAGTGAATCTATTATGCCCTCGACTCATCAGAAGAAATAAAAATTCAATATAGCGTAATGGAAAAATATAAAGGTATTTGCAGATTCCCTTCCAATTTTCGGATTTTAATCATGTTAAATCACTCTTCAATTCCTTTTGTCGGATTGATTGTTGCTATTTCTTCTGATGAGTTTAGGGCATAATAGATTCACTGATTGATATAATAATTAAGTGATTGATTTTGCACTACGAAACAGATATTGTCATCAAGAATTGTATAAGTCAACTGAATTAAAGGAATAAATTATAAGATGATCAACATCATGAAATTTGGAATATAACTTTTTGTCATATATATATATATATATATATATATATATATATATGTGTGTGTGTATGTATATATATGCATATATATATATATATATATATATATATATATATATATATATATATATCTCGTTATACGGAACTTTGATGAATTAATTTATATTAGAGGACGGCTCTTCAAGGATCTCTTCATATTGGAATTGAAAAAGATTATGGTATAGTCAGCCTGAAAGCAGCTCCGTGGTATTGTGTTCTACAGATGAGCAGCTCTCTGAGAAAAAACTCTGCTCATTGAATTTTCACTTAGATTTAGGGACAGATAGACAGTAAGGGAAGTCGCTGATGGTTGTTGCAGTCAATTGGGTGTTTCCTGCGAAAGACTTACAGGGCGTACCATAGAGTGAAGCTCAGTCGAGCATCTGCCATGAAAATAAAGATAGGACGGAGACAGGCTCGCAAGTCTCTTCTATGAGAATGAGACAGCAGAGAGGATAAAAGGGTTTCGCCCATCAGATTTCGAAGTAGGTTTTGTACTCTATTGAAGCGGTATAAATGATTTTTCGACCATTCTTTTGACGATGTACTAAAAATTATACTAAATTCCATTAAGAGTTATGGAGTCTTTTGACGTTATAATTCCCGTATGTTAAATCAACTTGTAATTATGACAACACACACTCTACCAATGCATGGATGTGTCATTTACACTTTTGAAATTGATAAAAAGTCATGAATCTTTTTTTCAATGTAAAATTGTTCCCAGTAAAGAAAATCGCGTCGTTTCTTAATGAACGACGCTCGTTTATCCAGTTTAAATTATAAAACATGTAAATTTAGTCATTAAATACATGTAATTACAGTAGTTATTTTGCAGGCCTTAAATGTGCTTATAAAGGGCTCTATGCAGCTCACTGGCTGTATGTTTGATCTACCTTGCTTAAGTTATACTATTTGGTTTAGCTTTTTTTTATATAAACTTTTATCCATTCTAGTGGTGGCTTGATAGTATCCACTTATAATCTCTATGAAAACATAGGGATTATAAATATGAATACTAATATATTTATTTCACACATGAGTACAACTGCAGTGCCACAAAGTGAAGAATGATGCGTCTGTCTCCTTTTGTATTTGCCTCCCACAAGAGCAAAGTTAGGCACAAGTTCGGTTTTTAATTTAGACAAAATCCAGCTTCCCATAAAGGAACACTTTGGGTTGGGAGAAAAAATAAAAATTGTCTACAAGAATGTCTCCTTCGCTGACTGGGGAGAGAACAGCTGAAGTGTAGTATCAGAATAATATCAAGGAACATTTTCCTCCTAGCCAAAAGGGCCAATTACTTTTATTGTGTCGACGCAAATTTTAGAAAAAAAAAAGTATCTTACCGTACACGGGATTCTCGATATTCCCCCTTTAATCGCAAACGCTGCTGCAATAACGTCTTCCATTTTGATGGTAACTGGGTTTTCCGGGTCGCAGAATTTGTCTTCAACTTCGCCGAATTTACTTTCCATGTTCTCCTTTTTACTGAGTGGCGTAGGGGAATGAGGTTTGCTCAACGCCGTGCTCAAAACATCATGCTCAAGAATATCACCTTCGTCTCCATTTATGGTTAGCTCCATTTTGATAATTTTATCAAAGTTGCTCAGTTGCACGCGGATTAGTTATTATTCAGTACCTGCAAATAGAAACTATTTTTTTATAAAAACTTTATACACAAACTTAAAAAAAAAATTCGGTGCGGTATTTTTTAAATATACCCCTTTAAGCAAAAACAATAGTACTTACGTAATTATCATCTCGAAAATAATAATATATGCAGACATTATGAAATTTGCTCGACTCGAACATCTGTAACTATTTCTTTTTTTAAAATGCATAAATATTATAGTAAAAATCGTGGCCGCTATTAACGTTGTGCGATCTCCGAAAACAGGGGAGGTGATTCAATTTTCCTTGTTTTCGGCTATATTCTAACTATCAGCATGAAAGAAAACAGCTAAAATTATCATGTTGTCAATGTATTTGTTCCAATTTATGTTGCCTGTGAATGTTAGGGAGTTTCTACGGTAAGCTCTTCAGCTAGGATGTTATTTGTCATGGTAATCGATGATTGAGAAGAATTTTTGTAGTTATTAAAGGAAATAAGCTTAGTTTTAGTAGCATTATGCTTTAAAACTACTTTCTTGAGGAATATATGATTTAATCACTCTTCTCCCTATCTACGGATTAAATCGACGACTAGACTAGACTTTAACATATGTATGAAGACCACATTAAATCAGCATAGAATAGCCTCATAAGCTATGAAAAAACAGTTGTTCTTAGGGAAGAAACAAATCTTATCTCGAATTAACCTGAAGATCAAATAGGGATTCCTATGACTAATGAACTATCCATGATGACTAGATTTTTAAATATAGCTTGTGTCATTCATACGATAAAATGAGGTCTTGCAGGACTTTTTTTTCAAACAATATAAAATTAAAGTAATAATCTAATTTTAAAAATGCGATCGGTGTATAAAGATGTTGTATAACGGTTCCCATCTATATAATAATTACGAAGCTATGAATGCTAATTAATTTTAAAGAACAGAATTACAGAATATCTATTAGTTTTAATATTAATGTTGGTGTACTTATTATAGTCTATAGTGTGTACTAAAATGATTCCCATTTTTTTTTTTGTTATTAGTTTTTCAGACTTTAGTTCAAACGTGCAAACAGGGACCATTTTTATTTATTTATTTATCTATCTTGATTTTGTCACGGCAATCTGAACAGCGTCATGACTAGGGCTATGACAACAACATATTCTTTTTTGTTGTTTTGATTCTCATGTATATATATCCATTGATATCTTATATGTTTTTATGTAGAGTGATGTGGTTCTCGGTTGATTAATTGTGTTTAACTGTGTCGGATATATACTCGAGACAAAAAAAATGAAAAGAATATGCTGTTGTCCTAGCCCTAGTCATGATAATCCTAACAGTGTCACGGCAATTTGAACAGCATTACGAAAATTTGGACAGCATTACGGCAATCTGAACAGGGACCATTTTTATTTATTTATTTATTTATTTATTTTTCTTGGTCTTATCACGGCAAGCTGAACAGCGTTACAACAATCTGAACAGCGTTACAACAATCTGAACAGCCTTACGACAATTTGAATAGCGTTACGGCAATCTGAACAGGGGCCATTTTTATTTATTTATTTATTTATTTATTTATTTATTTTCTTGGTCTTGTCACGGCAATCTGAACAGCATTACGGCAATCTGAATAGGGTTACAACAATCTAAACAGCCTTACGACAATTTGAATAGCGTTACGGCAATCTGAACAGCGTTACGACAATCTGAACAGGGGCCATTTTTATTTATTTATTTATTTACTTATTTTTCTTGGTCTTGTCACGGCAATCTGAACAGCATTACGGCAATCTGAACAGCGTTACAACAATCTGAACAGCGTCACGACAATCTGAATAGCGTCACGACAATCTGAATAGCGTTACGGCAATTTGAACAGCGTTACGGCAATCTGAACAGGGACCATTTTTATTTATTTATTTATTTTTCTTGGTCTTGTCACGGCAATCTGAACAGCGTTACGGCAATCTGAACAGCGTTACAACAATCTGAACAGCCTTTAAACAATGTGATGGCAATGGTAGTTCTAGAACTGTTGATCCTTAAACATTCACTATGTAGAACATGTTGTTCTCCCATTTTAAATTGTTATATTCGAATGTTGTACTGCCGTAGCATTTTATTGAAATGCCGTTGTATGCTAATAGTTTTTCTTTTGTTTTTTTTCCCCTTTGTTTTGTTTTATTTTATGATGCAGTTTACGCATTGTGCTTGTTAAGTTTGCAGGTTGAAACAAGTAACGTAGAAAGCAATACAAATGACGACTCAACAAACAAAGGTAGATCAAATAAGAAGTGTATTAGGAAAAGGTATATTTACAGGGTATTTACATAATAGTGTCAAATAAGAGAGTCTTTGCTGGAGAAACATATCTGCTCTCGGCGGCCTTCGGTGGCTTCTGGTGAACACACACTCAGACTAACTGAGTCTTCCTATTTATGTGTAATTACTATCCACATATGCAAATGAATGTGTGCCACCACAACACCCTCCTCCCAAGATTTCAATATCTTTTTCTCTTGGGAGTTAATATTAATGGTTCATTAAACTTTCTTTTTCTACCTGATCTTCGGGTTCAGGTGTATATTGTAAATATCGATGGAATTTAGTCACTGCAAAGATTATACTCAACGCTTCTTTTTCAATCTGTGAATACGCCTTCTCTGCTGGAAGCAGCGTTCTCGAAGCGTAAGCTATCGGCTTTCTAGATCCATTAGGCATGATATGTGATGCCAAAGGGCAACTGGTCGTATTTGTACAATCCCTTATGCGTGTTGATGCATAGTATTTTTGAGCAATTCTCCTCGACCGGTATTTGTAAATACGCGTCGCTCAAGTCTATCTTGGAAAAGATATTACCACCATTCAACTTTGTGAATATTTCCTCTGGGCTTGGTAGAGGGTAAGGGTAATCTTGTAATACGGAGTTTAGACCTGTCGAAAAGTCTGCGCACACTCTGATTTCATCATTCTTTTTCTTTACATATACGGTGGGGGCTGCCCAGTCGCTATGTTCTATTTTTGATAGTATTCCTGTCTGTTCCAATCTGTCTAATTCTTTATTAAACTTTTCCAACCCAGCGAACGGAACGTTTCGCTTTTTTTCTAAAAATTGGGCTGTTGTTTTCTTTAAGTTCAAACGAGGCCTTAAATTTATTGCAACGACCATATTTAGTCATAAATACATCAGGGAATAATTTTTTAAGTCCTTTTATATTTTCTGTTGTTGGAGTAGTACATTCTATTTTTTTACAGAATGTATTAATTGGCTTATCCCAGAGTCCATTAATCCGGAGGTTATAGCGTGTGCTATATCATTCTAAATGAGGGTGTGTGCGTGTACGCAAGTGTGTGTGTGCGTGTGTGCGTGCGCATGTGTATGTGCGCGTGTGTGTGCGCGTGTGTGGTTCCTAATAAATTGTTAACTACTTAATGAAAATTAATTTGATGCAGTAAAACAAATTTTATATTTTGAGAAAGAGAAATATAAAAAAGGTTTATATGTTTTGTTAATCGGTTAACCAATAAAATAGATAGAACGTGAGTGGATGTAATTTTAAACCGTAAACAAGATTGAAAACTGGCTTAAACAAGATGAAATGATACAAGAAAAAATAAAATATACCTTACGTAACAGAAATCAGTTTTTTTTTTCTGTTTGTTAACATAAATTTGAAAACTGTCATTTAATACAAGTTAAACAAGAAAAAAAAATATGGATGAGTATATGAAGGCTATAGCAATGCAGGGAACCGGATGTTGAAGTAATGTGGCATGAACAAACGAGAGGTCTTTTACGTTTTCGATCTTCATATTTCCATTTATTTTACAAAAACAATCACAAATGCAAATAAGTAAACATGAACTTACTCTGAGATAACCGGGATGGCAGAAGTCTTTAATTTTTCGAAAAAAAAGAAGGAAAATATCGTAAAAACGGAACTTTTCATTTTTAACGACATTCTTTTGTTCCTTTCTTTTTTGAAAAAAATATATTATTCTTCTCGAAATGTTAAATACTTCCACCATTCAGATTATCTCAAACAGTAACTCCATTTTTACTGACTTATATTTGTGATTATTTTTGGAAAATAAATGGATATGCGAAGATAAAAAAAAACTCCCCGATCTGTCGTTTGTTCGTTTTTGTTCATATGCCACAGCACTTCAACAGCTGGTTCCCTTCATTCTTATAGGTGTCTTATTCTCCTTCATATTTATTCACCAGTAGTGCTTTAAGCACTTTCCCTTTTTGCCTTTCCCTTTTATTATTAGGAAAAAGATATTTTAGCATTTAATTGTTTTTTTTTAATAATGCTTCAAGCTGATTGTTTTGGGTGTGTTTTTGTTTTTCTTTCAACAATTTGGTGGTATACATATAATGGTAACCATGTGTAGCGACATATAAATAAGCGACCATGCTTGGCATGTGCTTACTGTAGTCGAGCAATGACGCGCAAACCTGGAACTCTACTGATGAAAGAATAATGCGATTATGAAAATTTAGATGCTGTTGAGAATGTGAAGTGATAGAATAAAAGACGTGTGTTAGCTTTTGGACGCTGCCTCGTTCGTAAGTGATTTATTTTGCTAGTTTAAGGAAAGAAAATCTGCTGTTGCTGCTTAGGTGAAAAGCAAACGTCTTCGTCCTGGAGAAATCCATAAAACAATCCGACTTGACTGTGTGTTTTCTTTCCAATTCTATATAATTCTCGTGATTAAAATAAGAATTAATTGCCTAAATACATCTTTCAGTTACGTAAATTATTAATAATATTTCACAAAATCTAGAGTTTTTAATCAGTATTTGCTAAAATGTTGACCACCATTAAATTTACATATTTTTCTTATATATATATATATATATATATATATATATATATATATATATATATATATATATATATATATATATCGTATGCCTCGTTATTTCTCGACGAATTTCAACTGCTTCCCGGATTACTACAACATGGTCGTTTTCAATTCCAATGTAAACAAGTTTATCTTGAGTTGAGTCCTTAAAAAGCAAATTTTGTCCAATATGCACCATTACCAATCATCACTGTGTTGCCTCAGTGCCACTAGACATAGACTTAACATTTATCCTTGAGTGGCGTTTGGAACTTGATAAGTGGTAACGTCTTAGTAAAAAAAAAGGCAGAATGTTGTTTTATTATCCTCTTCTTGCTAGCTTTATAGAACAGGTAATATATTTTGAATTATTTATTTGCAAAAACTATAAAAATTTCAGTTTACGTTTGAAACAAATCAGGCTTTAATAACGACCCGCTATTTTCTTGGTGGGAAAATAGCGGATCGTTAGTCATTCTTTGTCTTTTGTATTTGTCTGTTCTGGCGAGAATCATTCCAGTCATCACAATAGCACATTTATTATAAAGAATTATCCTACTCATAATATTCCCAAAGCACTGTATGTATGTACATATTAGTATGTGTGTTAATTTTTTTTAGCTTTATATATATACTAGCATTGGTACCCGGCGTTGCCCGGGTTTTTGGAGGTGTGTGTTGAGCAGAAAAGAAAAAGTGGTAGTAGGAACGCAGGCTCGAACCTGTACGCGAAGGAGGAAAAGAACGGGAAAAAACCTGACGTTTTTGCTGTTACGACCACCGCCAAACCGGAAGTGACGTAGATTTAAATTAAGGCTAGACAATCGAAAAAGGGGAAGACTGTCGAAAATATCGGCGAAAAAAGCGACCCCCTGTAGAAAAGTGCCTAGTTGAGGGTGAAAAATTAATGTTTTTAGCCAATTTTTCGGTATTTGTCGTCTGAAGGGCCGAGCTTCAAAAAATACTGATTTTATGAAAATCGGTCGCATTTGACGAATGTTTTAGGTAAACATGCAAACATACATACAAAGATTTATATATTGGTGGCTCAAATTTTCAACACAAACCGATTAAAAAGTTTGCTGGATACCCTTTATGCCAAATTTAAAATGTTTAGACCAGAAATAGTCTGAGTAATTTGGTAGAGACCGCAGAGATCAATTTTTTAAAACGTTTTGACCCCTATTATGACCCCTTAACATTTATTGTTTTGAGCTCAAATCGAATTATTAAGTTAGATCCATGTTTAAGTAACCTACTTCTAGAATTTCAAGTGTTTAGACCAAAAATTGGCGGAGAAGTTTGGTAGAGTTCTCAAAGGTCAAATCGTTGAACTTTGACCCCTTAACAGCCAAATCTTTGGCCGAAAACCAATCACAAAGATTTTCGTAAATCTCAAGACCCTGTATATCAAATTTCTAGTCTGTAGACTCAAAATTGACAGAGTTATTGTGTAGGGAAATGTACACAGATACACACGTTCACTTTTATAGATATACTAGCATGGATGCTCGGCGTTGCCCGGGTCTTTGGAGGTGTATGCTGAGCAAAAAAAGGTCAATTTTTTTAAATTTTGACCCCTATTATGACCCCTTAACATTTATTGTTTTGGACTCAAATCAAGTTAAGTTAGATCCATATCCAAGGAACCTATATCTTAAATTTCAAGTATTTAGACCCCAAATTGTCGGAGGAGTTTGGTAGAGTTCTCAAATGTAAAATCGTTAAACTTTGACCCTTTAACAGCCAAATTTCTGGCACAAAATCTCAGTATCCTGTATATCAAATTTCGAGTCTGTAGACTAAAAATTGACAGAGTTATTGGGAGGGAAATGTACACAGACAGACAGACGGACAGACATCTTTTTTTTTTTTTTTATACAGTGGTCACCACTTATCAAGGCTCGGAAGCCATTCAGGGATAAAGGGTTATTGCAAGTACATTACGTTAGTGTGGAGATTTGATGAAGTGTTTACTTAAGGGGGCGGTTCATTAGGAATTTGTTAACGTTGGACTTGAACACATCCAAGTTGTAGTATGGTGGGAAGCAGGCAGACGGAACAGAGTTCCACAGGCGTGCAGTTCTAAGAAAGAAGCTTTGTTCATGGAATCCGCGTTTTGATTTAGGCACAGATATAGAGTGGGGGAAATTTTTGACAGTGGATTCGGCTAGACGGGTGTTTTTCGTGAAGGATTGGCGAGGGGGGACCAGAGATTGGAGTTCAGACTAGCACCTGCCATGGAAATAACGCTAAAACAAGAATAGGCTCGCATCGTCTCTTCTGTGGGAGAGAGGTTGCAGGGTAGAGAAAAGGGCATCCCCCACTAAGCCACGAAGTCTATTTTGTACTCTGTAAGGCATAATAGGCTGTTTTTAGCAGCTCCTGCCAAGATATGGCAGCAGTATTCCATACTTCTACGTACTTGGCTTTTATATAGATAGAGAATTGCATCAGTAGTGAGATATCTTCTGGAGCGGTAGAAGGATCCCACCATCTTTCCAGCGACCTTGGCAATAGACTTGATGTACGTGTTCCATTTCAGATCAGGAGTAAAGGTCAAACCGAGAAGCTTGTCAAAACACGGGGCCTCTCCCAGACGAGAGCCATCCATCCCAATTGATGCCAGATGGGGATCAGAGCGTTGATGATGTAAGGATAGGAGTTTGGTTTTAGACGCATTAAAGGTAACCAGCCACGTCTTCCCCCACTGAACCATGCGCTCGAGATCAGAGGAGAGAGAATCAGAGAGAGCTTTGTCATTTACAGCCTTTGATGTGTTTCCGTAGATGGTCGTGTCATCAGCATAGATGTCAACGAATGATTTAAGTATGTGTTTAGGGATGTTATTGATGTAGATAAGGAAGAGAGTTGGGCCCAGAATTGACCCCTGAGGGACTCCAGCATTAATACTGCAGGCCTCTGATTTTTGTCCATCGACCACTACTCTTATGAGCCTATTGGAGAGAAATGATTTAATGATTGAGAAAACATTTCCAGTTATACCGTAGCTGGAAATCTTGTGAAGTAGACCCTTATGCCATACCTTGTCGAAGGCTTTTGATATGTCAAGAGCAATTGCCCTAGAAAGAAAGCCTTTGTCAAGAGATTCACTAATCCTGTGAGATATAACCGTCAGCACATCTGCGGTAGATCTTGCAGAGCGGAAACCATATTGCATGTCACTAAGAAGGTTGTTTCTGCTGAGGTGGTTGACTATTTCTCTATTTAATATGGATTCCAGCAACTTACTCATAACACACAGGAGACTTATTGGTCTGTACTGAGAGGGAGATAACTTATCACCTGAATTCTTAAATATAGGGCAAACCGATGAGGTCTTCCAGGGAGTCGGAAAGCACTTCTCCTTAAGGCAGCGCTTAGATAGTTTCGTAAGTATGGGAGCAAGTTCTGGTTGAAGCTTTTTTAACACTATAATTGGGATGCCATCAGGGCCAGTTGCTTTACTGGAATTTAGGTTCTTGATTAGCTTGGCGACCTCATGCACGGATATTTGTATGTTACCTAGCGTGTTCTGTGTTATAGGAGGAAATATGAGGAGTTGATGGCCTTCGTCGCATAGGGTAGAATTAGCTGCAAAGTTCTTGGCAAATAGTTTGGCCTTGTCTGATGCTGACGAGATGATCTCTGGTCCATTGATAATGGTTGGGATAGAACGCACACTTCTGTTCGGGATCCTATTTGTTATTTGGCAAAACTGGTGGGAACCAAGCCGCTGATCAGCTACCTTGGATTTAACAGACTGGGCATATAGCTCTCTTGCATTTTTTATTACTCTTTTACAGTGGTTGCTGGCAGTCCTGAAAGCAGCTTTAGTCTCAGTGCATCTATTAAGTTGGTAGCTATGGAAAAAGTGATTTCTGTGCGCGATAGCAGCAGCACATTCTGGAGAGAACCATGGCTGGCTGTTAGGTTTTTGTTGGAATTTTTTAGATGGTATGAATTGGTCTATGCCTAAAATTAACCATTCGGTCAGATCTGATACTATAGAGGACACTTCCTTTTAAAACATGGAGTGCAGAGGTAAATCAGATATGAATGTACGGAAGCTATCCCAGTCAGCCATAGAGTATCGGTATACAGTACGGTAACTTATATATATAGTAGAGTTGTGTTGTAATTGTTACGTGACTTTCTAAATACATTTTGCTCGATAAGACTTTTGCTAAATCTATTCTAGTTTAAGTTAGATATTTGTTTTATGGTTGATGAGAAGTAGTTAGACTTTGGAATTAGCCCTAGCTTTAAAATATAGCTTGTAACTATTTTTATTCATGTTTAAAGTGACATCTAAAAAATTACTATAGTTATGTTTATATTAGCCACTATGCCTACCCTAATGCTTAATTTTTTCATTTCTATGTATATGATTTTTCTAAAATGTCACCTTTTTACTTCGTCAGAATCTCTTGTTATAGCTAATCCATCATCTCTGTACAAGCCGATGACTGTATTATCAAATATATATGTGAGAGTATACAAGATGAATACTCCACAAATCGTTATGTATGAGTACTTGAATCCAAATTGTTGTTTCATCTCTTGTTGGGAGGCGCAGAATTAGGGATTTATCTTTTCCCCAATAGTATTAGTTCGTAAATGATCACTATAGAGACGATGGTATTTGAACTCGGCATGACAGATGACAGATTCCATAAATTGTGACCATAAGATTCGTAATGAATACGAAATATTTATGATGTTAATATTTTTTTATTGATAAGATAAAAAAAAAATAGAAAATATCAAATGTCATAAAACTTGACATAAATCACGTACGCATGGGTATGACCTCCCCTCTCCCACCGAATGCCAATGCTGATTGTGTGATAAGTCCTTGTAAAATGTTGATATCCTTGTGCCAGACTCAGTTGGACTGATTGTTAGATATTTTAGAGGAAATAAAGGTCACTCAAGGATAAGGGTTAATGAGTGCCTGTTGGGCAGTGAAAAAACACCGTGATGATCATTAATGCTGGAAATTGGTAAAATTTGATTATTTAAGGGGGCGGTTCAAGAACTTGTTTGCATTGGACTTGAAAACGATTATGTTGTATTTAGCTAGAAAGCAGCCTCGCGTTACTGTGTTCCACAGATTGGCAGTTCTAGGACAGAAATTTTGTTCATGGATTTTTTTTTTTTTTAGTCTTAGATACAGATAGAGAGTAAGGGAAATTGTTGACAGTGGTTGTTTGATAAAAATGTTTTACGAGGAGGCGGGCGTAGATATAAGGAATGATAACACTAATCGTTCAAGGAATAGTAAAATTAATTCTCCCAATAGAACACGTTGGATCAATGTCATATCTAATTACGAAGAGTAAAATAAACATATAATGCTACTAAACCTTTTTTATGAATTTGATCACAATACATTAAATCAATAAAATAAAATACGCATCAAGTGCGCTTGAAAGCCAAATCACAACGTAATATTAGAAAAATAAATATTTTACTTGTTTGCAATTTATAATTTAATTATTAATTTCAAAAAAGGAAAATATTTGTTTATTTTATTCAAATTAAATCAACGTTTCTATAATGAAACTGACACCCTTAACGTTAATATCGCGTTGCCAACGCACAGTTCCAACATTTCACAATACAACTGGTAAAATACAACGCGCGGTTCTTTAGAAACATACTTTTCTTTCTCCAACTTTACAACATTGCAAGAAAGAAGAAGAGAAAAAAAATAAAGAAAACAGCATGCAGATGGTGCAGTTTGGCTCCGAAACATATTAAAGTATAAATTTCAAACGAGTAAAATATGTGTTTATTTTCCGAATATAAGTTGTGATTTGGCTTTCACGTGAACTTGATCCGTATTTTATTTTATTCAAATTAAATAAACGTTTCTATAATAGAATAGAACTAACACATTTGACGTTACATTAAATGATTATCATTCTGGAAATGTCTAAAATGGCTTAAGAGGTAATTGGCATTTAGGGAATCTGGGTTAATTGGTTTCTAATGACTATGGATCAAATCAAATGTAAATGTGACATTTTTTGACTTGTTAAATAGGAGTTTATGTCTATATTATGCCTCTCCCTAAAAATCTTTAAACTACTCCAAAGAAATTGACATTAGATGAATATTTATTTGATGTCTAATACATATTCTTAAAATTTCCAAAACATCATAGGCATCTTAATTTTTACGAAGAACTTCCACCCTTTTACCCCCAATGCATGAAACTAAATAAAACAAAATATAGTCCATATGTAGATAATTACGTCTAGAAGATGTGTTCCAAAATCTATAATAATCGATTAATTAATTTAGGCGTAGATAGAGATTTCGGATGAGTA
The DNA here is from genome assembly GCF_053919585.1 of Euprymna scolopes. Lineage (NCBI taxonomy): Eukaryota > Metazoa > Mollusca > Cephalopoda > Sepiida > Sepiolidae > Euprymna > Euprymna scolopes. Next base: position 143,106,255 of record NC_136484.1, on the reverse strand, counting down.
GCATTTTTGGAAACACCACAAAAATCAAGGTAGCCTTAGGTGAGCCCTATTTATAAAAATAGGGAGCGAAAGAATACACCAAAACGCAAGGAACGCCAGAGCAATTCCAGTGTACTCTACCCCTTATATTAACTTCATATTTCTCTCCACTCGTTTTTACGCGACCTTAAACTGAGAACGCTAGCCTACAAAATCGAACACTGTATACAGACTACCTCGTACAAGTGCAAAAACAGCAAATTAAGAACACCTTGTTTCATAGAAACAACCTGATTATATAGTCCTCGAAATGGTCACTCTTTAGATGGGTGCTTATTTGGGAATACCGGGTAACGTAAGTTTGGAAGTAGGTTGGTTGGTTGGTTGGTTGGTTGTTTTTGTTTTACGGCATGTCAACTCTTTTCGGGTTATTTAATACCGAATCCAAAGATTTTGAAGAAAAAATTTTTAATAGAATATATTTGTTGTTTTCAAGTCGGTTTCTATTTAACCCATAGTTGGAACCCTAACAGGTACTACCACTCCGGGTCAGAGTGGTCCTGGGAGCAATGGTAATTGAAGGGTGGCTCCACACTCCCCAAAGCCCACAAGCTGGGGCCTCACCACTGGATATAGTTTAAGGTCATATCCAGGACCCCCATTGAGGGACTTTTACCCTCTGCAGGAGGGGCAGTCGGTGTATTCTAATGCCCCACCGACAGGGCCTTGGAAGTAGGAGTGACTATATCTAGACATGGATGAAATAGAATGGTAAATTAGATTCCCAAGATTTACAGGGAAACTAGTCTAAGACAAAAGAGACCCAGAAACACCAATAATGTTTTCACTAATCTACGCATTCATTGTCTTTGTGCAACCGTATTTATATCTTGGAAGTTGTAAAATTGTTTTAATGGTAATGAGGTTCAGGGATAGGCGCATTATTACACAAGAATATTCATTCATTTCTGCGCAATGCAGAGATTATCTGCTGATGTGAAATATAGATAAGTGACGCTAAGTGTCTCCGATCCAATCGACTAGCAGCAAAACTCCACCTCTCCCGGTTTAGAGGTCAGTAGATGCCGAAAGATTTTATACTTTGATAGCTCCATTGTTCGTGCCGTTAACCTTTTTAATTCTCTCCATATTTCCTGGACCGTATCAACATGTACAAATTTATATTGTAATGTGAACAAATATCTTGCTGCATAGACTAAATATAATGTGAAAAACATCTTGATCATGAACGCCCGGTTTAGATTGGCCCTTACAAACGTGGCCACCATAAGAATAGCACCTTAAGCTTCAATTATAATTTTGTTTTGTTTTGGTCGAAGAAAAATAAGAATAAATAAAAATACCAAGAAAAAAACAAGTGAAGCATGCATGGTCCCCCTTGAGTGCACAGTGAACGAGGCATATAAAAATGACTAAGTTCAGCATTTGCCCCCCCCCCATTTAGCCCCAAAGTCCCCAGAGGGCGTCTAATCCTGGTGAAAATGAACCAACGGTGCAGTTTGAGGTCTTAACATATGTAAATTTGAGTTCTGCACCATTGCAAAAAAAGAAATGACTAAGTCCACCCCCACCCCCATTTAACCCCAAAATCTCCAAGGTATTAACATATTTAAATTTGAGTTCAGCACCATGCAAAGCTGCTAAATAGACATACACAGAAAATAGTAAAATAGTCCCAAAAATGGAATGTTTTTATTAGATCTAAAAGAGCCCCTGGGGCACACCCAAGAGTTATCGCGAAGTATAGACAAACAAAATTATATAGAAATCAGTTAGTTACAACTTTTCAGAAAGTTTTATAAAAATCCAAGGCATCAATTTTTTTTTTTAATAAGCACAAAAGTGTCAGTTTTAGCCATTTTAACCAGAAAGGCACCTTAGGCGGGGGACAATCGGAGTTTTCCCGGAAAATCCGTTCTGTTACTTTTTTACTCATATAATGTTTAATGTTCGTGCAAAATTTCAAAAAATGTCAAGGCGTAATTATTGAGAAAAGTGCGAACGGACTAACGGACGAACGGATAAGGGTGAATTTATAGGTCCTCCCTCCTTTTGTCAGGGAACCAAAAAGTAATCGGTAAAAAAAAAAAACAACAATGGAAAAATGAACGAAGAACAAAACTTTGGAAAGGAACTAGTGAAAAAGACTGGTTTTTATTTGGGAGCAAAATGTAGCATTTGTTCTGCTATGAGTATATATCCTTTTATTGGAATCCTTTGAGATGAGGAATTTGTGTGTGTTTATTATCTATTTGCTGACTGTTATCCTCATCTTCATAGTTGTTGTTGTTTCACCACGTTCCGACCAACTCATCCTCTGGCCTTCTTCAGGTGATTAACCGTGACCGGGTAGGAATGCTGAGTCTTTTAACTGTACTCCCAGTAATTACTGCCTTCCATAGTTGTTGTTGTTTCATCACGTTTTGGCCAATAAAACATCTGGCCAGCTTTGGGTAGGATTGAAACCACTATCTTCAGACAATGCGCACCTGGAACCTTTATCCACTGCGACAACAACAACTATAAAAGGTAGTAATTACTGGAGATACAGTTACAAGACTTAGCATTCTTATCTCGTCATGGCTAATCTCCTGAAGAAGACTAGAGGATGAGTTGGCCGAAACGTAATGAAACAATAACTATGAAGATGAGCATAGCAGTCTGCAAAAAAAATAAATCTGTACTGATGCTACACTTTTTTTTACAAATGAGTCATTGCTTATAAAATCCCGTACGCTAATCAAAAGTAAGATTTACTGAGTTTGACAGGGATGCTGTGAAACAATGAGGGGAGTTAGAACAATAATTTTAACTGGGCAGAAATTGATTGTTTAAAAGAACGGTTCAGCAAGAATTTGTTTATATTAGATTTGAAGACGGCCATGTTATACCGTGTTTCACAGGCGGCCAGTTCTATGAAAGCAACTTTACTCATAAAAGTTCCATTTAGTTGTAAGTAAACAGAGAGAGAAAAAAGGAAATTAGTTATAGTAGTTAAGCTCGACGAATTTTTTGTTGCATATGTTTTACGAGGGAGTGGGAACATAAATTGAAGCCCAGTCGAGCACCTGCCATGAAAATAACGATAGAGCAGATAAAGAATACACCGTCTCTTCTATGAGAAAGAGGATGCGAAGTGGAGAAGAGGACATCGCTCATTAGATTCAGAGTAAGTTTGTACTCTGATAAGACAAAAAAAAAAGAAGATGCTCTGAGCGGCAACTCCCCAGATGTGGCAACAGTACTCCATCTTAGGATTGCGTTAGAAGTGAAATACTTTTTGATCGCAATCTGTTTGTTCTCGGTCGGTGAAAGAGATATCCTTCTAGACTTTTGTTAGGCGCTGGATTTTCTCCCATTGAAACTCGAATGTGTGTCTAACTCTGCCCTCGTTGAGAGGCGTGTAAACAGGGACTAGAACAATAGATTGAAAATATGCATATTTGACATTATTAGACTCAAATAGAATTCAGGGTAGCTGAGGAGACATGCAGGATTAGAGATTACTAGCAGATGGACCCGACGTTGTCCGGGATTGAATGATCATTAAGGAACGTTTCACACTTCTATATTTTTCTAAAAATCGATTAAATCGCCCATTTTTATATCAAAGATTGGCTGCTCTATTTGGGGATCCACCGTGGTGCACTAAGAGTAAGTTTCCCGCAGTGACTTAGTCCACAATACATTGTAGACTATATTGCACTGTAGCGAACCAACTGTTGATTTTATACATTTATTTTTATATATAATGAATATAAATTTAAAGTGGAAAAGTCAAATATCATGGTGCAATTTTGCTTTAAACAGAAACATTAATTTTGAATGCGCTCCTGTCATATCAAACATCTACTATCGATTTTGTGTGTCTGGTCTTTCGGCTTGTGTTATAATAAAACTTCTCAAATGCGCTTATAATGTTAGGCTGTGTAAAATGTTAACTTTGGTCAAAATTGCCTGTTCCTTCTTTCATCGGATTATTTCGATTATCGATACTTATCAAAGACATTCCTATACAAAACCTGTCTTGGAACACTGCCAGGCACATAAAGTACCTCCGTGTGAAATTTTATGAATATCGGCCCAGCCGTTTTTGAGTCCATAGGAAACGAACTTACACGCACACAAAGTTCATTTCATATAATAATAGATAAGCGTTTTTCGAAGATTTTCCCGTCTATTAGAACACGATGCTTCCCAGGTGACTACATGGTTTTGTTCAAGTTTAATTTAACAAGTTCACTTTGAACCATATTATTAAACCATCAAATTCTGCTGAGTTTCAACCATTTTTATTATTCATTACGATGCTGTTTTACCTTCCACCTGATAAACTTGTTAACCCTTATCCTCGAGAGACCTTTAGGCCTTGATAAGCGTTGACTTGTTAGTGCATAAAGAGAGTAAATATGATCTAAATGTCATGTCGACATTAAATTTTATTGCATGTCCACCTGTTGTTTTCACATTTGATAGAAAATCGAACCCATAAAAAAAAAAATTTAATAATCAAAAAAAACAGGTGGTTTTGTCTCAGACGGATAATGATAAAGATATCAGTGGCTTGATGTAAGAATATATAAGTAAAATAACAATTCGTGGAGAAAATTAAATAAACAAACGATACAGTTTTATTTTAACTATGTCATAATTAGTCTGGCATATGGCGGAAGAGTAAGTGTTAACACGAGTTATTTGTTGTGACATATGTAAAGCACATTTTACATATAAACGACTAGCAGGGAGACCCAATGTTGCCTGGGATTGAATTATGATCAACGAATATTTCACTCTACTATATTTTTATCGTCATCGAAATCCGTGAAATCGTTCGAGAGGAAACTCCACATTCCTCCATGCAGTAACTTCGTCCAAAATATATGTTATTCTACATTGCACTCCAGAGACCTTACTGTTTCTTTTATAAAATTATTTTATATAAACTTCCATCCTGTTAACGAAAAATATGGAATTTGCCAGGTGAAGGTCGAACGACGGCATTACGAATATGCATGCGTAATGTAATAGGTATTAGTTCATGTTTTAATTTTTATCCTTGCAGCTAACATGCATTCATAGCTCAGGCATTAACGTCAAAGGAAAAGGTAAATCGTAAGCTAAACGTTTCGGTTTCAATTCCCGGTGGTGGCGCACAAGTAATTACTATTATTTATTTATTTATTTATTTTTAAACTTTTTAAATCATTACTATATATTGGGTCCAATATAATATAATAATAGTAAATACGAAATCTGCATTAATCAAAATATCACATATATAGATTTCATATTTTAAATATCATATATATCTATACATATATATATATATATATTTCATTAATCAGAAGATTTTAGTTGACAACACGTCTATACTTGAACAGACCAATAATAAAGGAAAACTTGAAATACTAGAAGCATTATTAATAAAAACTAAAAAAAACTGCTATAAATAAAATAAACTTTACCAATAGTAAAATGTTTGTAAAGTTATTAAAATAATAAACCAAGGAAATAATTATCTATATATTAATACGATAACGTGTGTGCTATTTTCTCTGTCACTCTTACATCCGGGGCATTTAATTGTCATGTACTTCCATTTCTTGTAATAAATAATTTATTTTATTCTTTGTTGATATCACAACTCTGAATTTATTATGCTGTGAGTAAAGCTGACATTGTAGTATACTGGGAGATGTATATAACATGAAGGGGTGTATATAACCAGCTTAGCTGTATAACGAGTGTATATGTGTCTGTCTTGCATATATATATATATATATATATATATATATATATATATATATATATATATATATATATATATATATAATCACTTTTTTTCTTCACCCTATTCCCTCTGCTTCACTTTTTGTTATCAAGTAAGATCTTTGACTTACTTGTAGTTTCATCAAATACTTTTGCAAGCAAAATCCGATTAAGGACTATCCACTTATTTAGTGTTTCCTTTTCAAAATAAGTATGTTTTTAACTCTTTCGAAAGTGTTTTTAAACATGTTTTATTAACATTTGCTCTTTTATATATATATATATATATATATATATATATATATATATATATATATAGATAGATAGATAGATAGATAGATAGATAGATAGATAGATAGATATACGGGTTTATATATATATATGTGTGTGTTGTTATAATGAGTATCTTTTAACTTATGAGTGTTAACGTTCCGATATATGATTCGTCTAGTGTATTCTCTATTGGGTGTTAATGTGTGTATACATATGTGAACAGTTTATAGAAATCGAGGTCGGTTAGAGCACCAGCAAAAACATACCTCTAATCTTCCTTCCATGCGTCCTGAAATTAAAGGTGCTTCTCTCCAGAAGAGAAAACGCTCAGACGGGAATTATATTTTGATATATAATCATTTATTTCTCGCTGGGTTCTTTTTCAGAATTGACACGCTTTGTTTAAGATTACATTTTACTAAGTCGCTCCCTTTTGACTTCCATAGGCGTCCTGTCATAAACCCCTATCCATCTCTAACGTATCAAAACTTATCCCTCACGTAACTACATTTCAAAATCTATATTTTAACTAGGTCATCACTACACATAGCCTAAAGATCCTTGCTAGGTTTTGTCACATATATTTGCTTATATTATGGTTAGCTAAAATTCCGTGTGTCAAATTAACATCAAGTTAACGTTCCTGACAACTATTAAATGTAAATATTTCAACTTAACATAACTTTTCACATTTTAAAAATATTTCTATCTTACAATTATACTTTCATCATAATAATCGAATATTATTATTTCATCATATTAATCGAATATTATTATTTCATCATATTAATCGACCATTTTAATAGTTTCCGGTATTTTCCGGTAGACTAACAACATAACTACATTTTGAATTATTAAAGAAACTTTGTCAAATTCCGAGCAACACCATATTTAAGAGAAAAGAATTTCACTCAAATAATTAAATGCCAAGTGATAAGAATCGCTGACATCGTTTGAGGACGTTGAACTAAATCAATTTTTATTTTGATAACAAAATTTTTTTTTTGCAAAAAAATAAACAAGTTTAATTAAACATACTCATTAGCATAATATAGCTTTCTGACATTTTGTACAGATTATCGACGAGGGTACACCGTCTGTCAAAAGTGGCGGAAACAGTATGCTCCGCTGTAGTTCTCACTCGCTATCTATCTATTATATAAAGAGAAGTGGCTGTGTGTATGTTCAGCTAAAAGTCACAAACTACAACACAAACACACACAAAGTTTGTATATTCTTGATCAGCGTTGCACTGGGTGGATAATATTTAAAATTTAGGGAAAATAATATTCTTCGATCTTAAACTGGCGCAGATTCGTTGGAGAGGGAGTGGATTCCAAAGAATGTAACTCTGATTTTTTCAATGAGTTAATTCCCCTATAACAACTAATTCTTCGATGAAGCCACATAAGGGTGTGTGTGACTGCGCGCCCTAGGCGAGAAGAAAGAGAAGTGAGTAAGGAAATACGAAAGAAGAAAAGAAAGAGAGCAACCAAGGTTTTACCACGGCAACAAAATCAAGAGTCAAGATCATTCTTGTGATGACATTTTTTTCTGTTGATTGCAAAATAATGCATTTCTGTGCGGTTCTAGCATGTCCACCCTTCCAAGCTTTTCTCTTTTCTCTCTAAGAAGGGATTAGTTTCTTGCTAACTGCCGAATGGGGATGCCCAGGCACTTTTTGGCAAGCTAATAAAAAATCTCGATTTCAGTAAAGCAACTGGCTCTGATGGCATTCCAATTATAGCGCTCCAAAAACTTCAACAAGAGCTCCCAGACTTACATAGTTGTTTAAACGTTGTCTTGATGAAAAATGCTTCCCAATACCCTGACAAACCTGATCAGTTTGCCCTATATTTAAAAATTGAGGTGACAGGTCATTTCTCTCCCAATACGTCTTCTGTGCATCATAAGTAAGTTGCTGGAATCTGCGTTAAATAGAGAAGTGGACAATCACCTCAGCAAAAATAACCTCATCGGTGATATACAATATGGTTTCCGTTCTACTAGATCAAGAGAAGATGTGCTAAATGTTATGTCTTTTGACGGGGTCTTCGTTTCAAGGGCGATTGTTCTTGACATATTAAAGGCCTTTGATAGAATATGACATAAATGTCTACTTCAGGATATAGCTGGAAATATCCTCTCAATTATTAAATCATGAGTAGAAATCAGAAGCTCATAGTATTAATGTCAATACGGGGTTCCATCCTGGGCCCAATTCATCAATAATTTTTCAAATCACATTCATAGATTATTCGTAGACATTTATGCTGACGACACTACCATCTATGGACACACGACCAAGGGTGTAAATTACCAAGATCTCTCTGATCCTGTACTGAACAATTACCCACTAAAAATTTTTCATATCCAGGACTTGTACAGAATAGATACTCATCGGAAACGTTCCTAAAATTAAACATGGTTTTCAATTCAAGAGGTTATGGGCACGGCGGTGACTTTACTTCGATGGATCGGAATCAAAATTTGAATTGTGGCAAATGAAATTTTTAGGATATTTACGAATCCAAAAGTTACACAAAGTAATTCAGGCGCAACCTGAAAATAGAAACGACCCTGAGTTTATTGAAAAGAATGTCACTGTCTTTGCGGAATTAATACAGTGCTGAAATGGTTTTACCACAGTTCTTGATGATTGTCAGTGAAAGAGGAATAACCAAAAAGTAAAATTTAGTGGTTATTATCCTTCGTTTACTAAAAAGAAAATGAAGTTGAAAATAAACTTGAAATGAATATGCATTTATATAAGTAATGGGAGACAATCAAAAACAGAACTTGGAGAGTTTCTTCTCTTTTTATACTGAAACAAAATTAAAGATGATTGAAACTATGAGCTTTAAATGGAAATTATAAACTGAACATAAAATAAATATCTGCTAAGAGTACCCTTTCCTGCCTTGACAGGAGACAAAACTGATTCCGAAATCAAAAGGATGGGGTCCTTTTCTCTTCACTATTTCGTTTTCACATAGAAGAGATGTTGCTAGTCTATCTTCGTTCTATCGTTATTTATATAGTAGGTGCTCGATTATGCTTCTATGGTCTTCCTGTATTAGACACACGTCCAGCTACAACAACTCTCAACAATTCTACTTATTCTCTATTTAAATAATTCATAAAGCTAATTGATAAAGTGATAAAAATATTTTAAATTATCAGCTCGGTGCAAAAGTTTTTGCCGCTGTAAAATTTCATCTTGAAAATGAAAAAAAAAACGATGTTTTTGAAAGGCTTTATTCATAACAATAACGATTTTTGCTCCTTATAACATGATTCTATCTGTCAATGAGCTTATAAATGATGCACTTGCAAAATTCTTTAGATTTTCTTGTGAAATATGAATTTAACTAATATTGAATCTCATTTTATGATGTTAATCTAAGACTATATAAACTGCTTTGTATTCCTCGGAATAAGCGATTGTCCGAGGGATCTTGCTCAGGAGAATATGCAGAATGGGACAAGATTTCCCAACTAAATTCTTCTATGATGTATTTGGTCATTTTTGCTGTGTGGGACCGAGCATTATCATGATAGACGATGACTCGATTTTTGTTGACTAAAGAATATGGTTTTTATGTCAATACGAGTGAAAATATTGCAGAAAAATATGAACGATGCTTTAATAATCTGACAGAAAGTGTCATAAATTAATCACTGTGTTTTGTTTAAGTAATAATAATACGTAAAAAAAATAAATTGCAATAGTTTAAAATACTTTCACAAACCGGGAATAACTTTTGCATCGACCTGATATAAATTAAATGCATTTTTTAGCGACGTGAATTGACGAACAGCAAAAGGGATAGTTTATGAATTTTTTTTAATCATAAAATATCAAACTTGCATCAAACACAAAACATCCGATAATTCCAACGAAAACGATTTTTTGTTGAAAAGTAGAAAACATGTGAGGCAGGAATTTTTATAATATAAATTTATGACGAAAAATATAAATTACTATCGTTAAATACTGGATGTCTCAAAAAATGTACTCACACTTTAACTGTAATCAGTATTATCTAAACAATAATGATCATAAATTTAAACATTTACGAATATGATTCTTCAATTACATTTGTCTTCTGTTTTCGAAGTTACTCCATGTCACACTATGTTTATAAATAAAAGTTTTATTGTAATTCGAAGTTTGAGTATATTTTTACATTTTTAGATACACTGGATAATTGAAAAAAAAAACAACAGATAAAATAGAAAGAACAAAAGAGTTGAATCAGAAGGGAATGGGTAACTTTAAACCAATGCACACGCACGCGTACACACACACACACACACACACACACACATACACAGGGATTCATAAGTGACAGTCTGGCTAGCAAGTGGCAATGTACTTCCTCACGCGTTAAATGAAATCGATTAATAGTGTTAGATAATGGAGTGTCCCTATAGCAATAGCGAGTAAGTGGTATAATGTAGATTTTGACAAAGGTTGATCTAAGTACATGTCATTATGACACGGAACTTGCAAAACAGCGTCGTTCTCAGAGATTAAATCATATATGAGAGACATGTCAAATAGCAAACAGAATCATAGACAGAAACGTGTGCTCTATCCCAACTATCATCAATCGACCTGTGGTAATCTCGTCAGCATCAGACAAAGCCAAACTCTTTGCCAAGAACTTTGCAGCTACGAACTTTGCGACCAAGGCCACCAACTCCCAATATTTCCTCCTGTATCAGAAAACGCGCTATGTGATATACACATATCTGTACGTGATTTTGCCAAGCTGATCAAAAACCTTGATTCCAGTAAAGCAACCGATCCTGACAGTATTCCAATTATAGTACTCAAAACATCAACCAGAACTTGCGCCCATACTTACAAAGCTGTTTAAATGTTGTATTAAGGAGAATTGCTTCCTATAACCCTGGAAAATCTCATCAGTTTGCCCCGTATTTAAGAATTCAGGTGATCGGTCATCTCCCTCTCAGAACAGGCCAATAAGTCTCCTGTGCGTCATGAGTAAGTTGCTGGAATCTGTGTTAAATAGAGAAGTAATCAACCATCTCAGCAAAAATAACCTTCTTAGTGACACACAATATGGTTTCCGTTCTGCTAGATCTACAGCAGATGTGCTTACAGTTATTTCTCATAGGATTAGCGAATCTCTCGACGGGGACAACCTTTCTAGGGCAATTGCTCTTGACATATCAAAAGCCTTTGATAGGGTATGGCATAAAGGTTTACTTCACAAGATCTCTAGCTATGGTATAGCTGGAAATATCTTCAAATAATTTCTCTCTGATAGGTTCATAAGAGTAGTAGTTGATGGACAGAAATAAGAAGCTCATAGTATTAATGCTGGAGTCCCTCGGGGTTCCACCTTGAGCCCAACTCTCTTCCTGATTTACATTAATGATCTTCCAAATCACATCCTTACATCATTCGTAGAAATTTATACTGATGACACTACCATCTATGGTAGCACATCTAAGACCGTAAATGACCAAGTTCTCTCCGCTTCTCTCTCCTCTGATCTTGAGCACGTGGTACAATGGGGAAAGGAGTGGCTGGTTACTTTTAATGCATCTAAAACCAAGCTTCTATGTTTGCATCATCAACTCTCTGATCTCGATCTGGCATCAAGTGAAATGAATGGCTCTCGTCTTGGGGAGCCGTCATGTTTTGACAAGCTTCTGGACTTGACCTTTACTCCTCATCTGAAATGGAGCACGTACATCAAATCTGTTGCCAAAGCCGCTGGAAAATGGTGGGATCCTTCTATCGATCCAGTAGATATCTCACTGCTTATGCAATTCTCTATCTATATAAGAGCCAAGTTCGTCCAAGAATGGATTACTTTTGCCCATCTTGGCAGGAGCTGCTAGAAAGGACTTATCCTGCTTTGATATAGTTCAAAATAGACTTCGTGGCCTCATAGGAGATGTCTTTTTTCTTCCCTGTAGCCTTTATCTCACAGAAGAGATGTAGCGAGTTTGCCTTTGCTTTATCGTTATTTTCATGGCAAGTGCTCGACTGAGCTTCAATCTATGGTCCTTCCTCGCCGAACACTCGTCTAGCTGAAAACACTATCAATAATTCCCCCCACTCTTTATCTGTGCCTAAGCCTAAACATAGATTCCATGAACAAAGCTTCTTTCTGCTCCGTGGAACTGTCTTTCGTTTTCCTGCTTTCCAGCTGACTGCAATATGGTTCTCTTCAAGTCCAATCTAAACAAGTTCTTGATAAGCCGTTCCCCTTAAGTTAACAAATTTACTGAATTTCCATTACTGACGACTATTATATTGTGCAATTGACTACTGTACACTCTTTAAACCTTATCCTCGAGTGGCCCCTGGGCCTTGATAAGTGGGGATTCCTATGTAAAAAAATCACAAAGCGAGATGTCAGGTAAGTTAGAAAAAACAGAGGCATGAGTCGACATGACAAATGACGTCACGTTTTGTCGGTCTGAGAAAAAGGTTTCAAATTAGTCTCTGTATGGAAGCCGTACGAGAAGGCGCCAATTATGGGAGTCTGTCGATAGTAGCCGAACTAGAGACAGTGAATAATATGATATTGGCCGAGGCAGTTAGGCAATGATGTCGTGGGGAAACTTTGAATATCGCCAAGTGTTAAATGTTAAGTTGAAGATCTCTGTTTGCATGCAACCTGTTTCGGTTAAGAAATTAAATTAATCAGTCAAAAGATTCTTAGTCTCTCTCTCTCTCTCTCTCTCTCTCTCTCTCTCTCTCTCTCTCTCTCTCTCTCTCTCTCTCTCTCTCTCTCTCTCTTTCTTTCTCTCTCTCTCTCCCTCTCTCTCTCGCTCTCTCTCTCTCGCTCTCGCTCTCTCTCTCTCTCTCTCTCTCTCTCTCTCTCTCTCTCTCTCTGCGTTGCAGTCAGTTATCTCCAGAACTTTCAGGAACGTCTTTGTAGTTCTCTCTGCATAAAAAGTTGGAATTAGAACTAGATGAAGAGAAACGGCACCGTCAGTTAACATTAAAGAAAATAGGACAACCAGCGTCACATATACATAAATGAACATTTGGGGTCCGTAGAAAATAAGTGACAAAAGACGACGGATAAGAAAGGTGTATGTATACACACTGTTTGTTTATTGACTACGTAACCATAGTTACAAATACCATAACGCCAACATGTGCTAAATTCGATTTATATAAAACAATACAGGTAGCGCTACAAAATACCCCCGAGTAACACCTAAAATATGTACAATTATTATTATTATTAGGAACAGAAATTATTCATTTCTCTCGTGTCGCCAACCCAAGTCAATTCCTCTTTTTCTTCTTCTCGCAAATGCTGCATAAAACTGTTACGATTTGATGTGGTTCTTCCTATCTGTTTTATGACACATAAACACAATTTGGGTCATGTAATGCCAAAGAACGGTGCCCGTTATAAATGAAACGTAGATGTGCTATTTTACACAACACTTAGATGTGGGAGGGATTTTTCATACTTTTCATTCATGGAAATAACATGATTAAGCCGAACTGGTAATGTGTTATTAAATATTAGTATTAATCGTAGTATAATGGAAATATGGTGTCTGCTTGAAAGCAACACAACGTTACATTTCTAAAAGATATTACACCGTTTTATTCTGAATATTTTTGCGGAAATCGTTCCGAACAATGCATGAAATCACTTGATGTAAGGTGATAAAATATCACTTTAAGGTCAACAATTATCCAACGATAACAGTTAGATGAATAGATTCCTATTCGGAAAACAGCACTTATTCTCTTTTTTTTTTTTTTCAGAAACATCGCTCATCTATTGTGGGGAATAAAGGACAGAATTTGGAAAGCAAGAGTTACGAGGCTGCAATAGTAAACTCAAGGTCCATTTTCTACGCTTTTGAAACTATTGTCCTATTTCAATATTCGTGAGGTCATTACCCTCTCGAGAGAATAATGCATATGCAAGAAGTCCATTGTGAAGTAAGGGTTGCACAATCTCCAACTACACGTTTTCTAAAGCGATATTGCTTGAATCCAGTGACAAGAAGTCTGAGATGACTGGAAATAGTCCTCCAACATGCACTGCATATTTCTACATAGTCATCTGTTTTAGTATTGACCAGGATCAATGTCGCTTAATTTCGGAGATCTAACGAGAACCGACGTGTCAATGTGATTATATTATTTATTTAATGTTAATACTTTTTTTACAAAGTAATCACCACTCGAGGTTAAGGGTTATACTGCTGTTACTATCTGCATACAATTTTAGGTAAAGCTCATGTAAAAATGACCGTGTCACTAATATACCCTCCTGGACCGGCATTGCTTGTGTTCAGAGGTAAGAAGTTTAAGACAACTGGAATCAATGCCGGGATAAGCAAAGGAAAACTGATGTTATTTGGAAGTTTTTCTTCTCTTAAACTAGTTGCACAACCAAGGACTGACAGTCTAATCTACCCTATTACCTAATTCATAACCGGAGGAAAGATATGTGGATTTATATCTTTTTCAAATTAAAATTAAAGAAGCCTCGACAGAACATCATATCAAAAATAGATGATAAAAATATGAACTTAGTTTAACGATTTATTGTAGTTTTATGGCATCCGCGATCATCAGAAATGTATAAGAGTAGTCCCTGGTGTCTGCCATCAATTAAATTTATCACTTTATCAATTAAATTTATCACATTATCAATTAAATTTATAACTTTATCAATTAAATTTATCACTTTATCAATCAAATTTATCACTTTATCAATTAAATTTATCACTTTATCAATCAAATTTATCACTTTATCAATTAAATTTATCACTTTATCAATTAAATTTATCACTTTATCAATTAAATTTATCACATTATCAATCAAATTTATCACTTTATCAATTAAATTTATCACATTATCAATCAAATTTATCACTTTATCAATTAAATTTATCACTTTATCAATCAAATTTATCACTTTATCAATTAAATTTATCACTTTATCAATTAAATTTATCACTTTGTCAATTAAATTTATCACATTATCAATTAAATTTATAACTTTATCAATTAAATTTATCACTTTATCAATCAAATTTATCACTTTATCAATTAAATTTATCACTTTATCAATTAAATTTATCACTTTATCAATTAAAAACCGAATGCTAAGAAGTAATAGTACTTACACATGTGACGTCACATTTCGCGTGTTTTTCGTTTGCTTTTGTTTTGTTGAGACGTGGGACTTTTAGGTGCATTTTTTTTTTCGTTATTAGACATTCACATAAACGTGGGACAAAAGGGGAGGACTAACAACCCTAATTGAAGTCAGCGCATAGCAAATGTAATGTTAAGAAACGTCTTGCTACACAGCTCCTCACTTAGGATGGATCATTTAAATCGGGACACAATTGCAACAGCCATTAATGTTTCAGTGATAACATCGATACCTTCGTTCAGTCTCAAAAGATAAAGGAAACGTCCCGTAGGAGTAGTTGCGCATGTAATTGTGAGGCAAGTATTGCGCAATATCTAATCACACCTCTCCTGAATCGGCACTGCTTGATTCCAGTAGCAAGGAAAAGTTCAGGACGACTGGAAACAATGCCGAAATAAGCGGAGAGCACATACAGCACGTGGAAGTCCAAATTGTCACCCATCTGGTACTGGCCAGGCTCATCGTTGCTTAACTTTGGTCATCTGATGGGAACTGGTGTACCAAACGCGATTATGCAGTGGTAATATAGTTTGACTTAATATTTTTTTTAGTGCAGAACTACACCAGTTAGAAACCATAAAAAAATCTGTGGTCCTCAACGTGTAGCATACAACCCACGTATGTGATTTTGATTATTTAAAATAGAATCGGTGATTATAACTATATTTCTAGATGATCCGTTATGTTAAATTAGAAGAAAATAATGTTTGATTATTTTTATGTCATATGAGAAGAATTTCATAATAGGTATGTTGCAGCTTATGAATGTCCGAATTAAATTAAAGTGGAACGATTTGTGGAAGTCATTTTGACCCAAGTTTAAAGAAGTCTAGTGTAGGCTTACAATGTTCTTTTTCAAAAATTATAAGACTGTTCAAAACTAAAATAAAATCTGAAAAGAGAAACTCAAAACACATGTAATAAACGTAAAAGTGAAAAATACTAAAATATTATACAATATATATATACATACAACACACAAACACACACACGCATACATATATGTGCATATATGTGTGTGTGTGTGTGTGTGTGTGTATAAGCTTTCTATTATCTCGATAGATCCTAATATATGTATCATTGTAATTTTAGTTATATATATATATAGAGAGAGAGAGATATAGATATATGTATATACATATACATATTCGAATCTCGCTAGATTCAGCCACCCTGATGAATCGTAGACGATGTGTCAATGGATAATTATATTTTAAAACAATATGCCGCTCCTCATTTCGGGGTACCAAATTGGTAAAAGGGAAAATTATTCCCAACTCGCATTTAGGTAAAAATGCATTTTCGTATAAATAATTGAATTCAATCAAAACGTATCGTAAAAACAAATCAAATAAATAATATATATGTGTGTGTGTGTGTGTGTGTGTGTGTGTGTGTGTGTGTGTGTGTGTGTGTGTGTGTGTGTGTGTGTGTGTGTGTGTGTGTGTGTGTGTGTGTAACTCTTGGTTCGTTCGCAATTAATAGTCTAAATAACCACTGGACGGATGGCTTCCACATTTTGGAATAATATGTTTACTGTACCCATGCATGTTTCTATATATCTCTTTTTAATTATAACATTATACTTAATTTTTCTATAATAAATAGGTGGTTTTCTTTGTACTGATGGGCCATTTTTTTTTTTTATTTGGGGACGATTATTTCACACCGCGTGCCATCACGTGGCATCACTAAACGGAACTTTTATATACCAAATTGGCTTTTTTCGTTTAAAAATGGAATTATTTCTCTTTCGTTAATATATATATATATTTTTTTTTAATATTTCGTGTTTTATATATATATAAAGTACAATTGTTGAATGTTATTCTCTTGATTATATTTGTTTGAGATAAGCACAATTAAAAAAGAGATTAAAACGGAGCCAAATTTAAATTTCCATTCCATTTTTACAACAATCCAGCGCGTACTTCGCAAGTTTTATCGTAAGTTAACGAGCAACCCATAAAATCTGGTAACTGAGTGTCAAATCTGCTTAAAATATTGTAAAAAAAAAAAAAGTAGAACCTCTCCCTAACATACTGGCAATAATTTTGTTCTGTCCTTCTCTTGAGTGTTCTAATAAGACGGATTGATTTATTAGGATCTGTATTCGAAGCTGAGCAAAATTATTTAATTGTTGAATTTTTTTAATTTTGGTTAATTTTTTTTTTTTTTTTTTTTTTTACATTTTCACCCCAAACAAGGCACATTGCCACTTTAGTGTAGGGGGCTACTATCAGGGGCAGCATCTACTGGGGCACTATGTTAGGATTTGAGCAGCAAGATGTCGGTTCACGTTACACTTGAACTTCTGCATGTCAGTACAGTTAGGGAAGCAGGAACCTGGAATGGAATTCCAGAGTCTAGCGGTTCTGGGGAAGAAACTACTGGAGTAGAAAGATCTTTTACATCTAGGGATCTCTACAGTGTGGGGTGGGATTTAGCTGCCTGTCGGGTTTGTCGAGGGTGTCTACGTCGTTGGGGCACAAGTGTCTGCAGTTCATCAGAGCATTCACCATTAAAATACTTGTAGAACAGGCAGAGGAATGCAACGTTTAATCGATGGGACATAGGCTGAATCTTAGATGCCAGTTCAGGGTCTATCAGATTGGCGACTCTCTTGTCTAGGAGCGAGAGACGAGTAGCAGATGCACCAGCCCAAATATGACAACAATACTCCATACATGGGCGAATGGTGGCCTTATAGAGGTACAGGATACTTTCAGGTGTCAGTAGTTTTCTAGCACGGTAGAGAGAGACTACCTTTTTCGTAGCGGCCCTGGCAATGTTTTCAATATAATTGTTCCAGCTCATGTTTCCTGTGAACGTTAGGCCAAGCAGTTTTAAAGATGTACTCTCAGACAGGGAGTCACTGGCCATTGCTATTGGTGGCAGAGGTTTCTTGTAATTATTGAAGGAAACAAGTTTAGTCTTGGCAGCATTGAATGTGACCATCCATTTATGTCCCCATTCCACTACAGATTGGAGGTCATCCTCTAGTGTTTTTGCCATTTCTTTAGATATGTGTTCATTTGTTTTCCTGTCATGCCTGTTATAGAGTGTGGTGTCATCAGCATATATACCCATCTCAGAGGCAGTTTTGTCGGGGAGGTCATTAATAAATATTAGGAACAATAGAGGTCCAAGGATAGACCCCTGAGGCATTCCCGCATATATATCACACTGTTTAGATGTACGACCGTCGAGGACAACCTGGATTTTTCTCTTATCTAAGAAGGATTTAATTATGTTAAGTATTCTACCACTGATACCCTATGATTTACTTTTCCTGAGGAGACCCTTGTGCCATACCCTGTCAAAAGTCTTAGATATATCTAGAGCTACCGCTCTGCCCTCCCTCGCTTTGTCCAGTGAATGGTATATACGTTCAGAGATTACAGTAAGGATGTCAGCTGTGGAACGGGCTTGTCTAAATCCATATTGTTTGTCAGTCAGAAGTTTAGCATCTGTAAGGTGATGGACTAGAGCATTGTTAATTATGGTCTCAAATATTTTGGCGAAACGTGGGAGGAGGCTAATGGGGCGATAATTTGATGAGTCAGTTCTTTCGCCAGAATTCTTGAATACTAGTACCACAGAAACAGTTTTCCAACAGCCAGGAAAGCATGATTCATTAAGGCATTTGTTGTAGAGTTTGGAGAGAATTAGAGCTACTTCGGCTAAGCACTTTTTTACTAGCACAGCTGGGATGAGATCAGGTCCACATGCTTTTGAAGTGTCAAGATTTTTTATGATAGCGTGTACCTGAGCAGGGGTGATTTTTAGATCGTCTAGCGTGGCGTCTGTCCGCAAAGGAAAGTCAGGCAGGGGGTGGTTGGAAGGGTCCAGTGTGGAGTTCGAGGCAAACCGGCTGGCAAGCATGTTAGCCTTGTCGGTTGCTGAGCAAACAACCTCATGATTGTTGACTGCCCATTATTTACTACATCACAAGCGAATTTTAGGAGTTTTATTGCCACTCGAAATTTGTTAGTTTGCAATCGTTAAAAGCCCACACAAAAATTGAACAAAAGATAAAATTAAAAAGAATGGTACTCATGCAGAATTTACCCCCCCCCCCACACACACACACACACCGGATTCCAATTAGTTTAGTGGTGACCGAATTCAGCTGAGCGTTGTCCAAATAATTCTCACTTTTACAAATATTTTTAACAAATAAATGTTATCAAAGTCAAGATACCGAGAAATTGTCAGTAAATGGCTTTGTTATTTTTGTCGTTTTTTACCCATCCGCAAATGCTATTAAAATAAAAGTCGATAAAAAGTCATTTAAAAAGAAATTAAAAAAACAAATGTCTGCATACCCATCCACAAATGCTATTAAAAAAAAAGTCGATAAAAGTCGTCATTTAAAAAGAAATTTAAAAACAAATGTCTGTAAAAGTGAGGCACGAGGCATTATTAATAAATGTTTAGTAATTTTTCTTTTAATATTCATAAAAAGTAAAACTTTTTCAAAATAAATAATGTGACAAATAATCGTTTAGATACTACGACAAAGTCAGTAAATAAAAAAAGTGTTACGTGCGCTTGCGTCAGAAAGGGAGCGATGTGTGTTTTTTATGCTGGTCGGCATGGAACTCAACGCCCAAGGAGTACCAAATTCTGTTTTCAAAAAGAAACGTTTACTACCAACTTTCTTTTTTTAAAAAAAGTGCAAGTTTTCCTGAAAAAAGCAAAAAAACTTTCACCTAACAATTTATGACAAAAATAGCGACCCATAAAAATCTGGGGTGCTTCTACACTTTATTGCCGAAATTGGAGACGCCATTTTGTTTTTCACGCACTTGCTATCAAAATCTAGGGGAGACATCATTATATGGCCGAACGATTGCTTCCGGAAAGGGAAAGAATAAATTTACTAAAATTAACATTTATTACTTCCGGAAACGTTAAATTAAACTTAAATTATCATTTAACTTGGTAAACCGATATTACTGGAGAAAATGCATCTTGACAATTCAAAAAAATGTTTTAAATTATTTATTTGTTCGAAAAAAAAACTATTTTATAAAAGTCCAATGTTGCTTTAAAAGTAAATAAAGAAAGTGAAAGAGAACATATATACGTAATTGTTTAATTGGAAATGTTTCGATGTAATTGATGAGAACGGGAAAGTTTTCATGGAACAATTTTTTTTTTATTAAAAACAAAATTTAAATGACATATTCATAATAGTTTTACCTGGGCGAGCGCCATTTGAAAACTAAAACAAAACCAAAAAATTTATTAGTTTTTTTTTTGGGGGGGGGGTGTTATTTTGTTTATTTTTTCGTTTGCGTGTTTTGTTTTTTGTTTTTTTGTTTTTTCTTTTTTTTTTCGAACAAATAAATAATTTTAAATATTTTTTTGAATTGTCAAGATTCATTTTTCTCCAGTTTACCAAGTTTTTGGAAGTAATAAATGATAATTTTAGTTTAAGGGAGTAATAAATGTTAATTTTGGTAAATTTATTTAGTTTAATTTATCGTTTCCGGAAGTAATAAATGTAAATTTTGGTAAATTTATTCTTTCCCTTTCCGGAAGCAATCGTTCGGCCAGATGTCTCCCCTAGATTTTGATAGCAAGTGCGTGAAAAAATGGCGTCTCCAATTTCGCCAATAAAGTGTAGAAGCACCAAATCTGCTAGCTGAGTGACAAATCTGCTTAAAATATTGAAAAAAAGAAAGAAAAAAAAGAATAGAACCTCAAGATCTACAAGAAATTTGGAGGAATTTTTGACAGAAAACTGCGAATAAAATATAAAAAACTCGTAATTTCTCTTTTTAAAGTGAGTTGTTTATTTTCTATATGGAATATACTTTCAAAATAAACTACTAAAGTTGTTTAAAAAATAATAGAAATATTATTTTTTTATTTAAAAAAAAAACAGTGTTTACAAAATGTTTACAAAATGCCGGCGTGCCTTCATGCAGCCATTTTTTACGTAATAAAATCAATAGAATTTTACGAGTTAAATATTATCAATTTTTAAACTTTAAAAATCTATCAAAATTTTTCTATTGGGTCAATTTTTACGATATTTTCAGGCTCAATGTGAAATTTTATGCTCTTTCAAGTAAACCAAATATAATATTTTAGACAAACGTTTTTTTTTTTTCAAATTCACACCTCCTTTTTGAAATGTTTATTAAAATTTTAATAATTAATTTATGTGTCAAAGTTTTATATATCACAAAATGAAGATAAAAGATCAATAAAGAAAATATTCCAATTTAAAACAAGAAAAGAATAGTTTTTTGGAAATTTACCTGTAAAGTCCAAAGTGTAAAACCTTTTTTTTTAATGAAAGCTCATGTTATGCTTACATCGTCAAGTAAATACCAGACGCTGACGGCAAATTTTTCTATCTCATTGAATGTTTTCTTTTTTTAGATATTAAAAAAAAAATTAGTCGATGAAGAAGTATTAAAATATATCAATCAAAAACTCGTGTATTTCATTAGAAATTTTTTTTTAATCGATGAAGCGGATGTTTTGTTCTAGGGGAAAAACTTATAAGTGAATGTGCGTTTCTTTTTTAACTACGGAGGATGAAAAATACTAATTTTGGTCAACACACGCAATAAAAAAGAGACATTATTTATGCCCTTGGACGAAACCATACTTCATAAATTTCATTTTAGCAGCAGCAGCAGCAGCATCTATTTAACGCTTCGCACAAAACATGTTACAAAAATGCGATTTTCTAGGACCCTCGCTTTAAAAAAATCCTTTTATTTAAAAAAATACATGGAATTTAAAATATAAATATGGATAAATTCTTAACAATGAAGAATGGAACTACCTATTTAATCATTTTTTTTTTTAGGTAAATGATTTTTTGCCATTTATATGTATACATACATTTATAAGCAAGTCAAAATATGTTGATCTTCTTTATATTTTTTTAAAGAAAACCACTTTAAAGAAACAAATATTGCATAATTTGCTATAAAACTTGTTATTTTTTTTAATTTGGTCTTTGCGCCTTTAATTGAAAAAAAATTAGGGTTTGAATTATATTTTCAAGTAGTTATAAGCTTTAAAAAATAGTAAGTTGAATTATTAAGGTTCTGATCATCATTTTTAATGGCCACTTTCTGATACACCTATAGAACCTCTCCCAAACATACTGGCAATAATTTGGTTTCGTCCTTCCTTTCAGTGTTTCCAATAAGGGGGATTGATTTACTAGGATTTGTATTAGGAGCTGGGCACTTATTAAAATTATTTAATTGTTGAATTTTTTGCATTTTGGTTAAATTTGTTAGTTTGCTAGCGCTAAAAGCCCACAAAAAAATTGAACAAAAGACAAAATTAAAAAGAATGGTACTCATGCAGAATTAAACCCCCCTCCCCGCCCGGATTCCAATTAGTTTAGGGTTCGACCGGCAATCACCAGATTCAGCCGAGCGTTGTTCAAATGTTGAAACACTAAACCAATATTTTATGTATTTTTTGCAGAATTAATTAATGATGGGAGTATTTTTTCCGTTTATTTTCTATTGACAAAAAAATTTGTACATTCTCTTGAAAAAAAAATCTAACTTTTCTCTACTCTCACCTAACTATTTACAGTGTTCATATAAAACATTCATCTTTTCTTTTTATAATAAAAATTCTGTTTTCAAACAGAAATGTTTACTGCCAACTTTCTTTTTAAAAAAAAAGAGGAAGTTTTCCTGAAAAAAAAACTTTCACCTAACAATTTATGGTAAAAATTCACCTTTTCTTGGGAAAACCCCACACTTTTATTGATAAAAAAAATTGCAAAAATAATAAAATAAATAAACAATACAAAATTCAATTTTTTATGAGGAATGTGTTCCATTTTAACAAACTGAGCCACAGCAATGCGTGGCCGGGTACAGCTATAATATATATATATATATATATGGGGGATTGTTTGGTCATCAAACAAGTATTGAAGTATTCTTTAAATTGAGAATTCTCGAGATAATAAACAGCTCAACATTTTAGGTGGAGCTTAGACACAAGAAGAAAAAGACTGCCAATACAAAAGTCTTCGAAATGCCTAAACATAAAGCATATTGTCGATATTTTTCCTCTTATATATATATATATATATATATGAATGTTATTTCCTGTTAATTTCAGTGTTATGTGCCAAGTAGTGTAAGAGTTATTCGGTTAAATATTTTCACACAGACACACACATACATACATCTAATGTATTATTTATATAAATTTTAATTTTCGCCAGCATTCGTACTATTTGTGTAAATATATTACTAAAATATTCATATCAAATCATTGAATTACGTAAATTATGTAGATTATTTTTTATATAAAAATTATTATGGCAATTTCTGTGATTTGAACTACATTAGTTGATTTTTTTTTGCATTATAAGGTGATGGATATGTAGTCAAGTCCATGTCAAGCGTCGAGGTAAGACTAGGGTCGTTGTCTTGCCATTTGCTTTCTCGCTACCTCTTACTACTTGCTACCACTTGAAATGTTTTTGTCTTTTTGTGTTTTTGATGCTTTCTTACTTTTGCACAACGGGATTTAAATTTATATATATATATATATATATATATATATATATATGAACGTCCAGGCGTAAGGATGCATAATGGGAGCTATGTTTAGTTTTGGGTAAAAGTTAAGGTTGGAGTGGAACCCGTTTGTGAAAATTCGGTACATTTGTGGGTTTGTAAAAATAGATATCAATTCATTAATATTACCGAAATTTTAATTTCTTTGGAAAACTGGAATATTTCAGATTTACATTATATTTCATCCAAAATCATTAAATATCTATTTAACAAAATTTCACTAAATTTCAAATTCTTCTTAATACCCCTTACGCCTAGTTGCGACTCCCGCCAACAATTTCTCGTATTTTCTATATGTACCTAAAACTAGACGAAAATTGTATGAGCAAAGTTTCTTTCTTAGAACTGTCCGTTTGTGGAACGCAATACTGTGAGTTTGTTTCCACGTTGACTATAACATGGTTGTCTTCAAATATAATGTGAATAAATTCCTGTTGAGCTGTCCTCTTAGATAATCTGGCCCTACTTCCATTGTTGCCCAACCATCTATCTAATATTTAACCCTCATTCTAAAGGGACCTCCGGGCTTGATAAATGGTGACTTCCCTAGTAAAAAGAAAAAAAATATATATTTTAAACACTTTCTAGCATGAAAATTATATGACGGATTTTGATCAAATGTGGATAAGGATTATAGACATAAGATTTAATAACATTACATATTTGTTTTAATCTTTGCAATAGCAACATAAAAGCGGTGCAAAACTGTTCTGTTTGAGGGGTTAATTTTCCCTGCCTTGAGACTGGTATTCTTCAAGTTTGTATATAGAAAAGATAACAAATAAAAATGCAAACGTTACCTTCCTTTCATAAAATATCCGATCTGTTATCTGTTTCAAAACGTGTATCTCTCTCTGCACTGTGGATGTTGTGAACGACGTTCCATTGTCTTTGTGTGTAACTTGTGTAGTGCGTAAGAATTAAAAGAAAAAGAAGAAACTTAAGCTGAATACAAAAAACGAAGGCGATAAACAGTAATGGTAAAGGTGAACTTGGTTATTCAGGACGATCTGCTCAGATAGATAAGCTCGTTTCTTTTTATTAATTCGTTGTTGACGAGGGAGGCGCGCAATTCCTACATTCCTGCCTCGCCAAACTTGAATTTTGTTTTTGTTATTTTGTCTCTAGTTTCGGTTTTCCAGGCTTCGTCAAACCCGCAAAAACAAATATTCTGATTGGACGATAAGAGACACACACTTTGCCAAACCTTTGCCGTGTCGAGTTACAGATTAACGTACAATGACGCTTGTAATATTAAAAGTTGTGGCTAAAGTCTCTCTCTCTCTCTCTCTCTCTCTCTCTATCTCTCTCTCTCTCTCTCTCTCTCTTTCTAAGATCGGGATTTTATTAAAGATGTATTGGATTGCTAACGTTAGGTTTAGATGTTTTGTTTTACGGCATATCAACCCTTTCCAGATTATTTAATGCTGAATCCAATCATTTTGGTAAAAGGTTTTATGTTTCAAGTTTTCTATATTTTCAAGTATTTATTCGCGGTGTTTAATTTGGTTATTTGGTAGCTGTGATACAGTGAAACTGTATGTCTTTGGATGTACTATGTATATGTATGCTTGCTTATTTACAAAAAATATATATAGAGAGAGAAAGAGATATACCGACAGACAGACAGACAGACAGAGATCGACTATGTGGTTGTAGGTTCAATCTCTGGCTACAGATGGGTGCTAATCTGGCCGCATTGATGAGCTGTAATACAGCGAAATAGTACTGTATGTGGATGACTATATATATATATATATATATATATATATATATATACATATATATATATATTATAAACATTGACCACTACCATTAAGATGCTGTATTTGTGTAGTGATCCATGTGTCAATGTTTATATAAAAGACATTGGAGATATGCTTTACGAGCGCCGATCCACTGCCTTAGGAGTATAACTGCCAACTAGATGTCTGTAGGCCCCATAACGCTGTTAACTTAAATTTCCTCATTTCAGTTTACATTTTGGAATCGGCCGTGTTTTTGTTGAGATAAGTGTTTTCAATTTTAATCATACTTTTTATTTTTAGATTCAAATATTAATAACTCCATTTTATTTCAGTATTTAATTTATGTAATTTTCGGAAGAACCCCCCCCCCATACGCTTTTCTTTTTTATCGTAAAATTCTTATAACGTGACTAGCTAAAGTTCAGAATAAAATCACGCTTTCTTTTAACGGTTAATTTAAAAAAAAAATCTTTTTGAACGCTGTTAACTTAAATTTCCTCATTTCAGTTTACATTTTGGAATCGGCCGTGTTTTTGTTGAGATAAGTGTTTTCAATTTTAATCATACTTTTTATTTTTAGATTCAAATATTAATAACTCCATTTTATTTCAGTATTTAATTTATGTAATTTTCGGAAGAACCCCTCCCCCATACGCTTTTCTTTTTTATCGTAAAATTCTTATAACGTGACTAGCTAAAGTTCAGAATAAAATCACGCTTTCTTTTAACGGTTAATTTAAAAAAAAAATCTTTTTAAACGCTGTTAACTTACTCATTTCAGTTTACACTTTGGAATCGGCCGTGTTTTTGTTGAGATAAGTGTTTTCAATTTTAATCATACTTTTTATTTTTAGATTCAAATATTAATAACTCCATTTTATTTCAGTATTTAATTCATGTATTTCTGTTTTATTAAATACTAGCTTTTTTTCTCGTCCATAAATGTTTATTTATCTACCAAGTTGATTGCAAAATAGATTAGGAATTTGTACTCATTCTTAGTTCGTGAGAGGGGAATCTATCACCATACTTTCCCTTAAACATGTCCGTTGGACTTTATTAAGTAGAATACTTAATAGATTTTTTGTTTTTGTTTTTT
The DNA here is from genome assembly GCF_053919585.1 of Euprymna scolopes. Classification (NCBI taxonomy): domain Eukaryota; kingdom Metazoa; phylum Mollusca; class Cephalopoda; order Sepiida; family Sepiolidae; genus Euprymna; species Euprymna scolopes. The sequence goes on along the minus strand of NC_136484.1, from coordinate 143,079,590 downwards.
TTTTTAATGGAGAGTAGAAAACGCATTGTGGATGCGTTATCGGCAGCTCCTGTTACTCTCGCTTCTTCTTATTTGTCCCTCAGTCCTCATTTTTTAATGAGTGATTTTTCTGACAAAGGGAGAAAAAAAGCTGTTTTCTAGGTTGGCAGTATTTTGCGCGAACAGTTGGCAGAGATGGCGGAAATTTTCTGTTTCTATGTCTATCCTTGTAGCCATGTCACTAGTAAGGGTGCTGGAGGTAAACATTTTGTCTGGGCTGACGTTATCCGCCTGATAGTCAGAGACCCGAACCTTGGATTAACCACCAAGGAGGCTGTCCTATCAGCAGGTGCAAAGTACTGGAGCTGCTGTATTGCCATTTGGTGAATGGATTCTGGACCATGCAGTAGCTTCTGGTGGGGCCTCTCGATGCCATACTAGTGGGTAATTGTTACGGCTTTACCTTTTCATTAGCTAAAAATAAAAAAAAATAATAAATAAATTCTTCATTTCTTTTTCTCTCTTAGTTTCCCCTCTCTGTCCTGCTCTAAGTAAATCTGACGACCTAGTCCACAAATTCCAAAATTTCATCATGACAAGTTTCAAGAAAAAATACACGATTAAACCCGGTTCTCCAACTTCCAACGTAGACCCCTACTACCATGTCTCCTTCTCCAACATCAGGGATCTACGTTCTAACCTTCCAGAGGTTGAAACCCAATTACAGGAGACTAAACCAGACCTTTTATTTTTAAGTGAAACTGGTATTGGACAGGCTATTTCCCTAGAAGAGTTCGCAATTAAAGGATACTCTAATTTAACTTCTAAATCTGACCCCCAAGATCGCCATGGGCATGGAATTTGTGCCTATATTAGGGATAACTTTCCATGTGGTAGGGACATCTCCAGGGAAGATCCTAACTTACCCTATATGTGCTTCCGGGTTGCTTTAGATCACACTACGGCATTTATATTTACTCTCTATCGCCCCCATAACAGCGGAGTTACTATCTTTCAAAGCATATCTAAGAAAATTGACCAAGTCTTATCTGCTTATCCTTCAGCTAACATTCACGTATGTGGTGACTTCAATGTTCACAACGTCGAATGGTTGACCCACTCTAACAAGACCGATGATTAGGGAAGGTTCTGTCATGATTTCTCCATTGCCTATGACCTCACTCAGATTGTTCAGGAACCCACCCGTGTGCCCGACAATGATGGCCAGTATGCGAGCCTACTAGACCTTTTTCTCACAACTTGCCCTGAACTATGTTCAGTTTCTGTTCTGTCGCCTCTTGGCTCTTCCGACCACTTTGTTGTATCAATTAAGATAAAAATGAAATGTAATAAGTCCCCAAACGTACCTCTCCATCGTACAGTATATCGATACACTAAGGCTGACTGGGATAGCTTCCGTACATTTATATCTGATCTACCTCTGCATTCCATGTTTAAAAAGGATGTGTCCTCTATAGTAATAGACCTGACGGAATGGTTAATTGTGGGTATTGACCGTTTCATACCCTCGAAAAAGTATCAGCAAAAACCTAACAGCCAGCCATGGTTCTCTCCAGAATGTGCTGCTGCCATTGCGCAGAGAAATCACTTTTTCCACTGTTCCAACATAATAGATGTATGAAAACTAAAGCCGCTTTCAGGACTGCCAGCAACCATTGTAAGAAAGTAATAAAGAATGCAACAGAGTTGTATGCTCAATCTGTTAAGTCCAAAGTAGCTGAGCAGCGGCTTGGTTCCCACCAGTTTTGGCAAATAGCAAACAGAATCATGAACAGAAGCGTGTGCTCCATCCCAACTATTATCAATGGACCTGAGGTAATCTCGTCAGCATCAGACAAAGCCAAACTCTTTGTCAAGAACTTCGCAGCTACTTCTACCCTTTGCGATCAAGGCTGCCAACCCCCAATATTTCCTCCTGTATCAGAAAACACGCTATGTGATATACGTATATCTGTACGTGATGTTGCCAAGCTAATCAAAAACCTTGATTCCAGTAAAGCAACTGGCCCTGACGGTATTCCAATTATAGTACTCAAAAAACTTCAACCTGAACTAGCGCCCATACTTACAAAACTGTTTAAACGTTGTCTTAAGGAGAATAGTTTCCCATCTCCCTGGAAAATTTCATCAGTATGCCCTGTATTTAAGAATTCAGGTGATCGCTCATCACCCTTTCAGTACAGGCCAATAAGTCTCCTGTGCGTCATGAGTAAGTTGCTGAAATCTGTGTTAAATACAGAAGTAATCAACCATCTCAACAAAAATAACCTTCTTAGTGACACTCAATATGGTTTCCGTTCTGCTAGATCTACAGCAGATGTGCTTACAGTTATATCTCATAGGATTAGCAAATCTCTCGACGGAGGCAACCTTTCTAGGGCAATTGCTCTTGACATATCTAAGGACTTTGATAGGGTATGGCATAAAGGTTTACTTCATAAGATCACTAGCTATGGTATTGCTGGAAATGTCTTCTCAATTATTAAATCATTTCTTTCTGATAGGCTCATAAGAGTAGTAGTTGAGGGGCAAAAATCAGAAGCTCACAGTATTAATGCCGGTGTCCCTCAGGGGTCCATCCTGGGCCCAACTCTTTTCCTGATCTACATTAATGATCTTCCAAATCACATCCTTACATCATTTGTAGACATTTATGCTGACGACACTACCATTTATGGTAGCACATCTAAGACAGTAAACGACCAAGTTCTCTCCAATTCTCTCTCCTCTGATCTTGAGCACGTAGAACAATGGGGTAAAGAATGGCTGGTTACTTTTAATGCATCTAAAACCAAGCCTCTCTTTACATCATCAACATTCTGATCCACATCTGACATCAATTGAAATGAATGGCTCTCGACTTCAGGAGGCCTCAAGTTTTGACAAACTTCTTGGCTTGACCATTACTCATGATCTTAAATGGAACACGTACATCAAATCTGTTGCCAAGGCCGCTGGAAAAATGGTGGGATCTTTCTATCGATCCGGTAGATATCTCACTGCTGATGCTATTCTCTATCTATATAAGAGCCAGGTACGTCCAAGGGTGGAATACTGTTGCCACATCTGGGCAGGAGCTTCTAGAAAGGACTTGGCCTGCCTTGATAGAGTTCAAAATAGACTTCGTAGCCTCGTAGGAGATGTCCTTTTCTCTTCCTTGCAACCTTTATCTCACAGAGGAGATGTTGCGAGTTTGTCTCTGATGTATCGTTATTTTCATGGAAAGTGTTCGAATGAGCTTCAATCTATGGTCCCCCCCTCGCCAAACTTTCACAAGAAACACTCGTCTAGCTGTAAACACTATCAATAATTCCCCCCACTCTTTATCTGTGCCTAAACCTAAACGTAGATTCCATGAACAAAGCTTTTTTCTTAGAACTGCACGCCTGTGGAATTGTCTTCCGTTTTCCTGCTTTCCGGCTGACTACAATATGGTTGTGTTCAAGTCTAACGTAAATAAGTTCTTGATGAGCCGTTCCATATAAGTTATCAACTTTACCAAATTTTCATTACTAATGATTACTATAATGTCCAATTTCTACTGTACACTCTTTAACCCTTATCATTGAGTGGCCTCTTGGCCTTGATAATGTGGTGATGCCTATGTAAAAAAAAAAAAATCTTTTTGCGTCGTATTCGGCGAATGATATTTGCTCTAATGTGAGCAGCTGTTAACCACGCGAAGAAAAAGAAAGTTTTTTGAAGTGTCTAATAGTATTTATAGATATAGGATGGTATGAACATAACAAACAATTGCTACCTCGAGTAATCTTCTTCATACTCTTCATAGCAGGCAGGATGTGATACAAGTAGTTCATGAAAGAGTGTATCCAAATTATATTGTGGGTGGGGAGGGGGCACATAAAAAGGTTGGCTTGACATATATAAAACGTTTCTTTTTAACTTATTCAGTAGACAATTAAATTTTGTGGTTTTAATCGAAACGCAAGAGCGATAGAGTTTTAAAGTAAATACTTAATTGTTATTGCGTCCTTAAAATTCAAAGCACAATAAAATGTTTATGCATTTTAACTTGAACAAAAATCGCCAAAAGTGTGACTTTCACCTGACCGTAACTTTAGCCTTGCTATAAAAATCTCAAGGTTAAATCAGTTCTAAGTTAGAACATGACCGATAGTTGGACCAAGTTTGATGATAGTTGGTCAAGTGTATGGCCTGGTTATTTATGAGAAGGATTAGGGGGAGGAAAGGATGCCATAGAGGCCACAACCAAGAATACCTGAAATGAATAACGTTGGAAGTGTGTAGGTTCTGACTCCATATAAAGACAGACGAATATTGAAGGTTGAGAACCGATTTTATTTACTACCAACAATTTGTATTAGGAGAGGCAAGGTCTTCGTAGGATGGGAGGTGGTTTAACAAAGGAGATGAATGTTCGTAAAATATTTGTAGGTATGTATGAATTGACAAGGAATGAATGTTCGTAAAATGTTTGTAGGTATGTATGAATTGACAAGGAATGAATGTTCGTAAAATGTTTGTAGGTATATATGAATTGACAAGGAATGAATGTTCGTAAAATGTTTGTAGGTATGTATGAATTGACAAGGAATGAATGTTCGTAAAATGTTTGTAGGTATGTATGAATTGACAAGGAATGAATGTTCGTAAAATGTTTGTAGGTATGTATGAATTGACAAGGAATGAATGTTCGTAAAATATTTGTAGGTATGTATGAATTGACAAGGAATGAATGTTCGTAAAATGTTTGTAGGTATGTATGAATTGACAAGGAATGAATGTTCGTAAAATGTTTGTAGGTATGTATGAATTGACAAGGAAGGAATGTTCGTAAGATGTAACTTATCTTTTAGACGATGGGGAGGGTCAGGTTAGGCCGGTCATCCTGCTGTCGGTGATGCGTGTTCTGACTTGTAACTGGAAAGCGAAGGTCTTCTTTCATCAGCTCTAGCAGCCCGGCGTGTTCGTCGTCTTTCTCCTCCTCTCTCCTGGTTCCCTAAAAACCCTCGTTTTATAGTGGCAAACTGGCTCCCAGCGACTGTGATATTTGAGGTGTTTATTTTAGGCGCGGAGCTCTACCATTGGTCAATAATTATTTTGTAGTTATCATATTTTTTTCTTCCCAAACGGAAGCGATGCGTGGAGCCATGTGCAAAAGACGATGTTTCATTTTGACTATCATGGTGGGTGCATTAACATCCGGTTCGCTGCTAATTCTCATCATGTTCCCACAAGTGTTGTTGATGCTAGGGTGTACACAACCAGACAAACATTGTAATGAATCAATGGGGCAACCAGATTGAAAACGTAACGAATAAAAAAATAGAATAATACATGGCATATTATCCGGAATAATTTCTAAAATTAAAAACTACAAACAAGTAATGTATAAACAAATAAAGAAAAAAAATGTGATTGATTTTTACTGGAAGTAGATAAGAGTTTTCCTTTTGCTTACCTTTTTATTAATTAGTGATGGAACAATTACAATATTTTTCCCCGATTCCGATCCAATTATCCGATTCCATACTAAATTTCCGATTCCGATACAATTACTTATTCTGATTCTTTAGAAATCTCTAAATATTGAACTACAAATTTATAATTTTTTCACGATCATCTTAAAAATACATGTTAAATGTGCATATGTTTACTCAAACATACAGATAGTTTGTAGATTTTAGTTTTAAAGGCAGTTTAAAATCAATATATGTTTATTATTTTATTATTACAACCGGCAGTGGGAGATGTTATTTTAAATAAAATCAAATAAAAATATAATTAACGAAATCGTTTTTGGCATCGGAAAATAGGAACAATTTTTTTGCCGATTCTGATATCGATTCCGATACTCGCAAAAGTTCTCATTTTTCCGATTTTCGATCCCGATTCCAATTATTCGTCCCAACACTACTATAAATGCCTCTGTGATAATTACGACAATAGTTTGAATTATATAAGTGCTAGAATCTAATTTGTAAATAACTCAGGTAAAAATAGTAAATAGTCTTAGTTTACTTATACTTAATTATTTTTAAATGTTGAATTTTTACTGCAACTTTTTAAAGTCTAAATCTTCCTCGGTTGCACCTGCGATTGCAAACCCGGTTCTTACGATCGAAAGTTTAATCCCGTGACTTCTCAGTCTGGTACTGCACTCAGAGATCAAACAACCATCAGTCAGTACTCATTGGCATCGGAAACGAAATTATATTTCGTTATCTCTCAAAGTGTGACATCAAGTTGTCGCTTTCGTCAAAACAATAAAATTTATAGCTCAAAATCTTAGGGTTGGTTAGTGTCGCCCGCGCACACAACAATACTTAATGAATAAAACAATGATACGCTCCCGGCATTCTCCAATTTTTCGGGAGTCTCACTCGCTCCTTAGGACTGCTACGTCACACATTGTCCAGGCACCTAAGCTAAATTTGTTTACACAATGAGCATTATACGCTTTGTTATTTCACTCCTAAATATACGCAACCCAAGGTAGGGAGAATTTATATTTATATATATATATATATCCTCCTATAACTTCGTTTTTCTTTTGTGTGTATTGATATTCATATTAAAAACCCTTTTTTGCATTTATTTAGAAAGAAATACAATTTTCTTATATATGAGTTGTGGAATTGCATTCACTAGCAAAAGATCTAGCTAATTTGCATATTCTTTTAAACATTCATTTTAATTAATTCCCTATTAGTTGCTTCAGTTTTCTAATGGGATGATCATCTTTAGTTAACTATTACGTGTAATTATATTCATGCAGATATTTTACATGATTTATACTTGCATAATATTTGCGTAAAACGTTTATGGTAAGCACAAAATTGTTTCCATATATACGAGGGGCGTGCAATAAGTAATGCCCCTGACCCACTTCCAGCTGTCTGATCTAGCTGAAATTTTGCATGTGCAATGATTTATATCTCTACGGGTTATGTGGCAAATTACAGCTCTGAACTAATTGTGGTTTCTGTTTTACAGGAGTTTGAACCGAGTCAGGTTTGAAATGGAGCCTGTTGAATGTCGAGCAGTGATCCGCTTTTTGTATTTGAAAGGACGCACACCACAGGAGACTTTTGATGAAATGAAAGAAACTTATGGTGATAATGCCCTATCATCTGACCTTGTAAAACGCTGGCGTCGTGAATTTAAACATGGCTGGAAGTCTGTGGAAACAGCTCCAAAACCTGGTCGCCCCCCTTCTGCCATTGATGAGGCATCTGTCCGTCAAGTTGAAACTACCATTTTGGAAGATCGATGCATTACTATTCGCCAAATAACCCAAGGTGTCAAGATTAGTACAGGGTCTGTGGAAACTATCATTCATAACCATTTGCATATGCATAAGGTGTCTGCCAGATGGATTCTCAGGTTGCTCACACCATTCCAGAAGCGAGAACGCGTCGAGTGCTCGAAGATGAATTTGGAGATGTGCCAAGAAGATGAGTCAAAGTTTTTCGAAAGACTGATTTCACAGGGTGAAATCTGGGTCCATCACTATAATCCAGAGACCATAGCCCAGTCAATGCAGTGGAAGCACTTGGACTCACCAACTCCAAAGGAGGCAAGGGTGCAGCCCTCCGCTGGCAAGGTCATGCTCACAGTCTTCTGAGACTAGGACGGAGTAGTGATGACAGATTTCCTGGCAAAAGGTACCACAATTACAAGAGCCTATTATGCTTCACTTTTGAGAAAATTAAGGGAAGCTATCAAAATCAAGAGGCGGGGCAAGATCAGCAAAGGTACCCTCCTCCTGCAAGACAACGCTCCGGTCCACAACTCGCATGTCGCCAGATCAGAAGCACGGGCGTGTGGTTATGAAATTCTTCCCCATCCTCCCTACTCTCCTGACCTTGCACCCTATGACTTTCACCTCTTCCCGGCCATGAAATTGTTTTTGAAAGGAAAGCGTTTCCCATATGATACAGCCTTGATTTCTGAAGTCACGCCGTGGTTGAGGGACCAACCTGGGGTGTTCTACAAAAACGGTCTCCAGAGCTGCATCAAACGATGGGAGAAATGCATAACTCTGGGTGATTCCTATGCAGAGAAAGACTAATAACTGTGCCAAGTTTCGTTGCTCTACTACTATGAGAAGTGGGTTAGGGGCATTACTTATTGCACGCCCCCCGTAAGTCAAAATAAAAAATATTTAATGATTTTTAATAAAACATATTTGCATCTTAAACTTAGTTTACACATGCATTTTGTTTGATGTTTCTAAATTTTTGAGATGAAGATTGGTTATCCATATTACTTGGATTAATCGGACTACTGTTCTCATCTTGATTGTGATTTGCACAACGTTTCGATTGATGTAACCTCCGACCTTCTTCAGATGTATCTTATCAAACTCGAGAATGTTTCTGCCAAACTCGAGAATTTAGACGTAATTTCGAGTGGAACCCTTTATTTATTTCACGGCGGTAGTATGCTCTTGTTCTGTTGTTAGAGAATGGGTCGAGAGAGAGAGAGAGAGAGAGAGAGAGAGAGAGAGGGGAGGTGAGTAAATTATATTGTAAACACGTTGACCGGAAGTGAGGGTCAGCTGATCCGATTGCGTGCGAGTCACATGATCAGGTTAGCTGAATCCAAAAGATTGATTTTGGACTTAGAAAGCGACGGACGGCTTAACAGTCGTTCCTGACCTTCACTGGCGGGACGCTGGCGTGTATGGAAATGAGACCAAGAAGAAACCATGCAAGCCCGAGATTAACATCCATCCTTCTGCGAGACATCTGGAAAGTGAATAAAACTATAAAACCAATTCATCGTTTTGGAGTAATTGAATCTTCATCCAAACAGGTTCCCGTCTCATCTCCAAGACACGAGATGAATTCAAGTGGACTAACATTGCGAAGCCTGAGGGTATGTCAAAAATACATGTACCAACACACACACACACACACACACACAAACAAATAGACTGGACCACTAGACGATCACACGACGGTCCTCCTTATTAGACAACAATAAAATAAATACAAATTTGGTGCCGTGACCAGTTCTCTAACACCGTCAGCTATGGCTGGATAGAGATCCTAAGTAATTCGCAATCGAAAAATCCAATTGCGAATTACTTAGGACCTCTCTATCAATTTACCCCCGTGAAATAAATAAAGGGTTCCGCTCGAAATTCCGTCCAAATTCTCAAGTTCGACAGAAACACTCCCGAGTTCCACAAAATACACCTGAAGTAGGTTATATCGACCGAAACGTTGTGAAAATTACACTCAAGATAAAAACAGTAGTCCGATTAAGTCAAATAATGCATTTTATTTGATTTTTTTGTTTTTTTTTTCAAAATAATAATAAAAGGTGAAAAATGATACAACAACAAAAAAATTACAAAGTCAAGAAGCTATGTTGAGCGTGTTCTCTCATCCTTTTGTGTGTGTGTGTGTGTGTGTGTGTGTGTGTGTGTGTGTGTATGTGTGTGTGTGTGTGTGTGTGTGTGTGTGTGTGTGTGTGTGTGTGTGTGTGTGTGTGTGTGTGTGTGTGTGTGTGTGTGTGTGCGTGTGTGTGCCCGGATGAAAAAGGCAGTCATTTGTCTTTCTATGAGAAAAGATCGCCATGGGCATGGAATATGTGCCTACATTAAGGATGGCTTCCCGTGTGGCAGGGATATCTCTAGAGAAGATCCTAATTTACCCTATATGTGCTTCAGGGTTGCACTTGCTAACACCACTGCATTTATATTTGCCCTCTATAGGCCCCACAACAGCGGAGTTACTATCTTTAAGAGCATATCTGAGAAAATAGACCACATACTGTCTGCACATCCGTCGGCTAACATCAACACCTGTGGTGACTTCAACGTCCATAACGTGGAATGGCTGACCCATTCAAATAAGACAGACGATGAGGGGAGGTTTTGTCATGATTTTGCCATTGCTTATGACCTCACTCAGATTGTTCGCGAACCCACCCGTGTGCCTAATACACCCGGTCAATATGCAAGCCTCCTAGACCTTTTTCTCTCAACTTCCCCTGAGCTATGTTCATGTTCCGTTCATTCTCCTCTATGATCCTCCGACCACTCCGTCGTATCAGTTAAGATAAAAACGAAATGTAAGAAGTCCCCAGACGTACCCCTCCACCGTACTGTATACGGATACTCTATGGCTGACTGGGATAGCTTCCGTACATTCATATCTGATTTACCTCTGCACTCCATGTTTAAAAAGGAAGTGTCCTCTATAGTATCAGATCTGACCGAATGGTTAATTGTAGGCATAGACCAATTCATACCATCTAAAAAATTCCAACAAAAACCTAACAGTCAGCCATGGTTCTCCCCAGAATGTGCTGCTGCTATCGCGCACAGAAATCACTTTTTCCATAGCTACCAACGTAATAGATGTACTGAGACTAAAGCTGCTTTCAGGACTGCCAGCAACCACTGTAAAAGAGTAATAAAAAATGCAAGAGAGCTATATGCCCAGTCTGTTAAATCCAAGGTAGCTGATCAGCGGCTTGGTTCCCACCAGTTTTGGCAAATAACAAATAGGATCCTGAACAGAAGTGTGCGTTCTATCCCAACCATTATCAATGGACCAGAGGTCATCTCGTCAGCGTCAGACAAGGCCAAACTATTTGCAAAGAACTTTGCAGCTAATTCTACCCTATGCGACGAAGGCCATCAACTCTCCATATTGCCTCTTATAACACAGAACAAGCTAGGTAACATACAAATATCCGTGCATGAGGTCGCCAAGCTAATCAAGAACCTAGATTCCAGTAAAGCAACTGGCCCTGATGGCATCCCAATTATAGTGTTAAAAAAGCTTCAACCAGAACTTGCTCCCATACTTACGAAACTATCTAAGCGCTGCCTTAAGGAGAAGTGCTTTCCGACTCCCTGGAAGACCTCATCGGTTTGCCCTGTATTTAAGAACTCAGGTGATAAGTCATCTCCCTCTCAGTACAGACCAATAAGTCTCCTGTGTGTTATGAGTAAGTTGCTGGAATCCATATTAAATAGAGAAATAGTCAACCACCTCAGCAGGAATAACCTTCTTAGTGACACACCAATATGATTTCCGCTCTGCAAGATCTACCGTAGATGTGCTGACGGTTATATCCCACAGGATTAGTGAATCTCTTGACAAAGGCTTCCTTTCTAGGGCAATTGCTCTTGACATATCAAAGGCCTTCGACAAGGTATGGCATAAGGGTCTACTTCACAAGATTTCAAGCTACGGTATAACTGGAAATGTTTTCTCAATCATTAAATCATTTCTCTCCGATAGGCTCATAAGAGTAGTGGTAGATGGACAAAAATCGGAGGCCTGCAATATAAATGCTGGAGTCCCTCAGAGGGCCGTCCTGGGCCCAACTCTCTTCCTGATCTACATCAATGACCTCCCTAAACACATACTTAAATCATTCGTTGACATCTATGCTGATGACACGATCATCTACGGCAACACATCAAAGACCGTAAATGACAAAGTTCTTTCTGATTCTCTCTCCTCTGATCTCGAGCGCGTGGTTCAGTAGGGGAAGATGTGGCTGGTTATCTTTAATGCATCCAAAACCAAACTCCTATCCTTACATCATCAACGCTCTGATCCCCATCTGGCATCAATTGAAATGGATGGCTCTCGTCTGGGTGAGGCCCCGTGTTTTGACAAGCTTCTGGGTTTGATCTTTACTCCTGATCTGAAATGGAACACGTACATCAAGTCTGTTGCCAAGGTCACTGGAAAGATGGTGGGATCGTTTTACCGCTCCAGAAGATATCCCACTACTGATGCAATTCTCTATCTATATAAAAGCCAAGTACGTCCAAGGATGGAATACTGTTGCCATATCTGGGCAGGAGCTGCTAAAAACAGCCTATCCTGCCTTGACAGAGTACAAAATAGACTTCGTGGCTTAGTGGGGATGCTCTTTTCTCTACCCTGCAACCTCTCTCCCACAGAAGAGACGTTGCGAGCCTATCCTTGTTTTATCGTTATTTCCATGGCAGGTGCTCGTCTGAACTGCAATCTCTGGTCCGCCCTCGCCAATCTTTCACGAAAAACACCCGTTTAGCCGAATCCACTGTGAAAAATTTCCCCCACTCTATATCTGTGCCTAAATCAAAACGCAGATTCCATGAACAAAGCTTCTTTCTTAGAACTGCACGCCTGTGGAACTCTGTTCCGTCTGCCTGCTTCCCACCGGACTACAACCTGGATGTCTTCAAGTCTAACGTTAACAAATTCCTAATGAACCGCCCCCTTAAATAAACACTTCATCAAATCTCCACACTAACGTAATGTACTTGCAATAACCCTTATCCCTGTGTGGCTTCCGGGCCTTGATAAGTGGTGATCACTGTGTAAAAACAAAAAATAAATAAAAAATAAGAGGGGCATTCAATGTCACTCGTTATGAACTATTGATCGGGTTGTTTTACTTTGGTTCATTCTTTCTTTTTATGTCTTTCTATGATCGAATCCAACGGCATGAGTTTTTCTTGGGTTACTTAGTAATATCAATCCGAATTTACGAGTTTTCGAGTATAGGTCGGTTTGCGTCCTTTTCTTTTTTCCCGGGAGGGTATTAAATACTTTTGGAATCTGAATTTCCAGGATGATTCCGTGAATCTTCAAAAGACTGGAAGATTTCGTCGACTGCCCATCATTAAGACCAGTCTACTTAAAAAAAAAAAGGGCATCTGCAAATGAGGAAGTACATGCAAACATGAAATTACCTTTGTGTATTATTATATAAGTGTTACTTACACATTCATATGTGCTATATATATATATGTGTATATGTGCGTGTGTGTGTGTTTTGTGTTTGTATGTATGTATGTATGTATGTATGTACATGTACATAATGTATTGCTGTAATTTACTAGATGTAAATCCACTCCAGTGTTTATGAAAAAGTGCTCAATGACAAGCGGATTGTAATTATAGCCTGTTTTTTATACAAACCTTTTCGGTTAGATGTGTGCATACGTCTTTCGGTAAAAGAAGCAGCGTCATCGAATGTTTTAAAATCTGGTTTAATTTTAAAAATCCGGCCTTATGACGCTATATATATATATATATATATATATATATATATATATATATATATATATATATATATATATATATGGGGGGACAGGATATTTTTATTGACACATAAATCGTAAAATTGCCTACACACTTAAGAAACAACCGTAATGGAAAAAAATCCAGGAAATAAGCGAAGATTATGAAAAAGGAAATGTGAGTCTTTAAATTTTGAACAAAATTTTACAATATATATATATATATATATATATATATATATATATATATCTTTATTCGATTGGCAAAATTTTAGAATAATTATAAAGAAGTGAACCATCGCGTAAATTCAATCAACTAAAATAAGATGGAAAACGGGGTGAGGAAAAGGAAAAAAAATGGGGCAAGTTACATGTAACACATGTAAAATTCAATAAAATAAATGAGTCGATTAAAAACAAGATCGTTAAAATACACCCGAAGCGCTTTTCGTTGATATTCGTTTATATATATATATATATATATATATATATATATATATATAGTCATGAGTAAATTACTGGAATCCACATTAAATAGAGAAATAGTCAACCACCTCAGCAAAAATAACCTTCTTAGTGACATGCAGTATCGTCTCCGTTCTGCCAGATCTACAGCAGATGTGCTAACTCATATCTCATAGGATGGCATAAGGGTCTACTTCACAAGATTTCCAGTTACGGTATAACTGGAAATGTTTTCTCTATTATTAAATCATTTCTCTCTGATAGGCTCATAAGAGTAGTGGTTGATGGGCAGAAATCAGAGGCCCTTAGTATTAATGCTAGAGTCCCTCAGGGGGCCATCCTGGACCCAACTCTCTTCCTGATCTACATCAATGATCTCCCAAAACACCTACTTAAATCATTCGTTGACATCTATGCTGATGACACGACCATCTATGGCAACACATCAAAGACCGTAAATGACAAAGTTCTCTCTGATTCTCTCTCCTCTGATCTGGAGTGCGTGGTACAGTGGGGGAAGAGGTGGCTTGTCACTTTTAATGCATCCAAAACCAAGCTTCTATCCTTACATCATCAACGCTCTGATCCCCATCTGGTATCAATTGAAATGGATGGCTCTCGTCTAGGGGAAGCTCCATGTTTTGATAAGCTTCTGGGCTTGATCTTTACTCCTGACCTGAAATGGAATACGTACATCAAGTCAGTTGCCAAGGTCGCTGGAAAAATGGTAGGATCCTTCTACCGCTCCAGAAGATATCTCACTGTTGATGCAATTCTCTATCTATATAAAAGCCAAGTACGTCGAAGGATGGAGTACTGCTGCCATATCTGGGCAGGAGCTGGTAAAAAAAGCCTATCCTGCCTTGACAGAGTACAAAAGAGGCTTTGTGGCTTAATGGGGGATGCCCTTTTCTCTTCCCTGCAACCTCTCTCCCACAGAAGAGACATTGCGAGCCTGTCTTTGTTTTATCGTTATTTCCATGGCAAGTGCTCTTCTGAGCTCCAATCTCTGGTCCCCCCTCGCCAATCTTTCACAATAAACACCCGTCTAGCTGAAACCACTGTCAAAAATTTTCCCCACTCTTTATCTATGCCAAAACCAAAACGTAGATTTCTTAGAAGTGCAGGCCAGTGGAACTCTGTTCCGTTTGCCTGTTTCTCACCTGACTACAACGTGGATGTCTTTAAGTCCAACATAAAAAAAATCCTGATATACCGCCACTTTAAGAAAGACACTTTATCAAATACTATATAATAACACTTATCCCCGAGTGGCTTCCAGGCCTTCATAAGTGGTGACTACCTTGTAATATATATATATATATATATATTACAATAGAATATACATGTTGCAGGTAAATCTTAAGAACGAGCCATGTTAACTCATAAAAAAACGATGAAATAGAGTTTTACTTTAATAATTAAATTTATTCAGCCATTTTTCCTATTGTTTGGTGAGTATCCTCATTATGACTTGATACGTAAGTATGTATATATATATATATATATATATATATATATATATATATATATATATATATATATATATATATATTACAATAGAAAAATGCGAGCATGAAATGTAATATGGTTAAGCTTAAACATGGAAAAGTAAAAAAACTAGTTGTTAAAACTGGAAAAGAAAAGTACATGATATTCTAGTAAAAACATAAAAAATTCATAACTTAAAATATTGCAGCATTAAGAATTGATGATATAATGTTATAAATTGAATTAAAAACAATCCTTAATGCTGCAATATTTTAAGTTATAAATTTATCATTTTTATTAGAATATCTTGTCCTTTTGTTTTCGACTTTTAACAACTAGTCCTTTACTTTTCCATGTTTATGCTTAACCATTATACTTTTCATGCTCGCATTTTTCTATTATAATCTATGATTTTCCCAGATATTCACTTGTTCTTTGTTTCATTTCAGTCTTTTTTTTTTTTTTGCCCCCATAAACACAACACACATATTCAATAACAATGTCTGCTTTCAATAAAATCCCCCAATTATCTCCCTTTCATTCTTTAATTCTTTCTGTTTCACTTGTTATTTCTCTTTTCGTAAGGAGCGGTGATTTGGTAGCAACAGTAGTCGCTGAAGCGACATGGTTGCTATGGAAACCAGTCATAAAAAAAACGTCGCTCACCTCATTATATCTTTTTACGATTTTGGACACCAGTAAATTCATCATAACTTTTGTTTTACTGTACGAAAATTTTTAAAAAATCACAATATAGCTGAGAAGGTGATCTATAAACTGTAATAATTGTTTGAAATTTGGTCGAAAAGTGAGTGAAGCGTTAAAGCTGTTCTAAATTACTAAAACTGCCACTTAACCATATATTCAAACACTACCGTATTTTAATTATATATATATATATATATATGTATATATATATATATATAATATGCATTATATATATGTATGTACATATGTATATGTGTGTATGAATTATGTATGTATGTATGTATGCATGTATGTGTGTATGTATGTGGGTGCATTTAACTATTGAGTTTGATTAATTTATGAATCTGTGATTTTCAAGATAAATTCTTTATAGAAAAATTTTTTCAAAACGCAATCAAAAGAACTGAAACTAATTTCTTGAAGGCAGTGACGGTTCAAAAGGATTCATATAAATATATTCAGTCTAACTTTCACTGGTTAAGCTTTAAAGTGTCCGTGCTATATTAGCGTTGTTTTAGATTATCTCTTTGGAAGTTGTTATGTGTAAATTTTTTAAAGCGATAGTTTTTCATCACAGGTTTCTACAAGTCATAGAAACGCCGTCATGAGCCAGATTCGACCTGCAGGCGTTAGGTTACCCATACGTGGTCTAATGACTACCAGAATCCAATAGAGTAAAATAGGCGTCAAAGAAGTCCATGAGAAATAAGAAAAAAAAAACGGAGGAGCTGAAAACCACAAGGATAGGATTCTAATTCCGTATTTTTTATTCATGTTTTTTCTTTATAAAGTTATTGCTTATCACTCAAGGACAACGGTTAATGAGTGCCAGATAAAACAACACCGTGATAATCAGACGATGGTAGAATTGGGTAGAAAATAATGATATGAAAAAACTACTCAACAAGAACTTGTTTACGTTGGACTTGAAAACGACCATGTTGTAGTCAGCTGAGAAGCAGCTCCACCATATTGTGTTCCACAGATGAGCATTTCTGGGAAAAAAACTTTGCTAGTTGGATTTTCGTTTAGTTTCAGACACAGATAGAAAGTAAAGGTAATTGCTGATAGTGTTTCTAGATAGGCGACTGTTTGCTGTGAATGCTTTACAAGGAGAGGACCTTAGCGTGAAGCTTAGTGAGTACCTGCCATGAAAATAATGACAAAGCAAGGCGTCTTCTGTGATAAAAAGGTAGCAAGGAAGCAAAAAGATTTCGAAGTCGGTTTTGTACCCTGTTCCGGCTGAAAAAGGGTTTTGGGGGGGCAGTTCCATACTAGATGTGTCAACAGTACTCCATCTTAGGACGTTAAATTAATTAAATCAGATCTTCATTAAATGAATCTTAAAAGTAAATATAAGTAGTTGTAGTAAATGTGGTTTACTGGCGTTGGAATCTTGCAATGGAGGTAATGTGCACTATTTGTTGTATTCACGATGAAAATGGGTCCCTTCTTGTACTGTATGTGTGCTATCGGTGTAAGAGAAAGCGTTATTTGCTTGTCACTAAAGCAATTCGCTGAAATTTACTGTATATAAAATAAACAGTTTCCATCGTGATTAAATCTTAGCCTCGTGGTATAACTGCTGCACTTTCACCTATTGAGCGGGTATAAATCTTTTTCTTTTTTTTTTTTCACTGGGGGTAGGCCATTCGAGGGTAAAGGTTAATTAGTGTCGGCTAGATTGTGAGACAACAACTTGATGATCTGTGATGGTGGAATTTTAGTCAGGTTTGATTATTTAAGAAAACGGCTTAACTCGAATTTATTTACATTAGATTTGAAAACATGTTATAGTCAGCTGGAAAGTAGCCCTGTGGCATTGTGTTCACGGAAAGAAACATTGATCATGGAGTTTCCGTTTAGTTTTAGGCACGTATAGAAAGTAAGGGAAATTATTGACAGTTATTTTAGCTTGACGAGAATTTGTAGTGAATATTTTGCCGTCAATGCGATTAAAACCTTAGTGAAGAGAAGTGAAGAGATAGAGAGAAAGAGAAAATCATGATCTATCTTCAACGGTGTCCAACTTGTAACTGTTCTCAACTCAAAATTGTCTTCAACCGTCGCAAACTCAAAACTGTCCGTAAAGTGACCTAACTGTCGTGAATTGTCGCAAAACTCATTACCACTTCAACAACTGCAAAATATATTGACCAATCTTTTGTCAACGTTACTGCCACACCTTAATCAACAATCCTGTTTTAGCTTTCTTTCGTGTTTCTTTATGAACAATTTTTTATACTTTTGTTTTGCTGATAAACTTATTTCTTCTTGCTTGTGGTTATATTTTTCTCTTTTTGCATTACTTTCTAGCACTTGGCGGGGGACGTTGATAGTATCACACAGTTTTTTTAGGTTCAGTAGTATTTCCAACGCTTATACAGTATGGGATATAGATGAAAATCGCATTCCACGTAAAAAGAAATATCATTCAATGTACTTACGTATCAAGCCATAATGAGGATACTCACCAAACAATAGGAAAAATGGCTGAATAAATTTAATTATTGAAGTAAAATTCTATTTCATCGTTTTTTATGAGTTAACATGGCTCGTTCTTAAGATTTACCTGCAACATGGGGGGTAACTCTCATGTGAGGTTGTAACGTGACTACCTTTTCCCTTCGCGTCAAGAATGACTGATGACTGTAGAAATGACGTTATTTGTAATACTATTCTAAACATGGGGAGGGGGTTACGTTGCAGTATCACAGGAAAGTTATTTCGTCCGTTTAAAGTAAATCTTCAAAAGTGCATATTACGATAAAATTTAAGTTTACTTTTACTTGAATTGCCATTACTTTTAATTTTTGGTGAGGATATTTATTTTCGCCTGATACATAAAGAAATGTAACAATTGGAATGTGATTTTCATAGGTGGCTCATATTGTGTAAGTGCTCTATTGTGTACGACAACACTGGCTTACCTGTTTCTAGTTTTATTCGTAACAGAAAGACGTTGCATTGACCATCATTAAATAAGCAACCTCATGTTTTTTGGCGTAAAAAATGTATCAGTTTTATTCTTATTTTTTACATTTTATAATGTTTCATTTTTTTTTTTTCATAAATTTTTTTTTTTTTTACATTAATTGAATGTGAGGGAGTATTATGTTGATATAAATAAACCTTGCTAAATACAGTGGAACCCTGGGATACGGTGGCCCTAGGATACGGTTTTTTCAGGTTACGATGTGGAATACGATGTTTTTCCGGGGTCTGGTTACGGTATTTGCCCCGTCTTAAGGTGTTATTTATAACGTTATTTGATCATATACATGCATGTGTATTATACACTGTACTGCATTTTGTTACGAATTTTTAATACCGTATCCCGGGGTTCTACTGTATATACTGTTTACCCTCCTCACTTTCGCGAGACATACATGGCGTTTTTTTATTATTTCTTTTTTTATTCTTATTTTTTATTTGTTTTTGTAATTAATGAGGACACCGTAAATATGTGTCGGGAGTCTATCTCGAAAACACTCAGAAGATTTAAATAAACAACTATAACTGTATTATAACCTCATTACATTTCTCTTAGTCTGTCTGCCTGTATGTATATCCGTTCCACTTTCATCGGAAGCTACTGGGCCGTTCTGGCTAAAATGGTGTATGAGCCTTTATTATAATATGGTGCAGCGAACTAAGTATTATGGTATTCGTTCGATTCACAGTTAAGTATTAATAGCGAATAGGAATTACCATTTAGTTATCCATATTCAACCATAATTTTACATAAATCAATCATTCAAGTCAAGTCGCTATAACATTTGCCTGTTTTAAACGAGCTACAATGTCTAGTATAATCGTGATACCCTGCACTGATGATTCCCGAAAGGATGAAACACTAGTGTTTGTAGGTATTTAATAATTATTATAGTAAATAATTATATATATATATATATATATATATATATATATATATTATAGAGAGAATTAGACCTGTAGTCGAAAGAGCAAAGTTTATTTTAATGCATTAATACTTTAAAAACAGTGCTCATAGTAATATAGATATATAATAAGCTCAATAGGTATATTTATCATAGAGCTATATTGATATTGAGTATAAAGATTGATAATTGTAAATTATAAATCCGTTTTAAAAGGAAGAACAAACAAAATCAAATTGAGTGTACGATCGTTTCGGAAACGATATTCATTTTATTAATTGGCAATAAGCATTGTAAATAATTGACAAAGACTCTGTTTTCGAATATCATCTCCTTATCCGCACAAAAGAGTGGGGCGAGTTTAAGACACCAAAATAAAACTAGCATTTTTGTAATAAGTAAGGTGGATAGTCCTGAAAATATTTAAAATATAAGGAAATAGTTGTTAATTTTATGTTGATAATGAAAATAGAAAATCAGAGAAATGGAAAAAAAATAGAAAAAAAGAAAAATACTTGATTGAGTTTCATTAGAAAATTTGTTATAAAGTTCGTCAGTAGATATGTGTAATTATCCCAAAGTACGATATATATATATATATATATATATATATATATATATATATATATATATATATATATATATATATATATATAGCGTCCGAAACTAAGGAACAAAATTTTAAAACCTAATATTTGTTAGAAATAACAACGGTGAAAAGCTGAAATTTTGACCACTGGTAGTCGTTATCATCTATAATAAAATACTAAAATTTGAATCATTTGCAAAGGATAAAAAAAGAATTACAACCATTATTTATTTTCAAAATAGGAATGTCCAAAAGTAAGGGATAAAATTGAGAAAACAAGGTAAACAGTGTACTATATTCAAATTTTTTTCATTTCCTCTAAAGAATAAATCTTAGTCATTTGTAAACATTGCATCAGCCGGCACTATGGCGAAACGCCAAAAACTTGATTATTCTGTGAGACAAGCTATTGTGAAGCTACACAAGGAAAAGCACATCATCAGAGAGATTTCAGAGAAAGTGAAACGTTCCAAGAGTAGGCAGGATTGTTAAATCCTACAATGATACTGGCAAAATAGTTAGTGCTTTGAAAACCAGCAAACCCCACAAAACTTTGGCAAGAGAAGATCGAATAATGCAGTGTATGTCATTAAAGGACCGTTTTAAGTCTTGCACAGAAATTAAAAGGTTATGAATAGCACTTCATGTGTAAATGTGTCAAGACAGACTGTTTCTAGACGACTGCAAGAAATAAGGCCGTTTAATCGAACTCCAGGGAAGAGACCACTTGTTAGTTCGAAGAATAATAAGAAGAGATTAGAGTTTGTAATTTGAACATAAGATGAAATTTGAACATAAAATGAAAATTGGACAAAAGTATTTTTCAGTGATGAAAGCAAGTTTAATTTATTTGGAAATGATGGGAAAAAACAATGTATTGGTAAAAGATTAAGTGCAAAGTGTACTAACAAAACTGTCAAGTTTGGGGCGGAAGTGCCATGGTATGTGGAATGCTTTCTAGCCAAGGCACAACGCCCCTTGTCCCGTTACAAACTCGTGTAAACGCGCAGATCTATAAAAACATTGTTCAAGATCATGTTATGCCAATCATACAGAATTCAGGTTTCGATAGGACTACTTTTATGCAAGATAATGCCCCATATCACAGGGCAAAAGTGGTAATGAGTTACCTTAGCGAGCAAGATTTCGAAATTATGGATTGGCCACCGAAAAGTTCTGGCTTAAATCCAATAGAAAATCTTTGGAAGACTTTAGGAGTGAAAGTTATGGAAAGAAATCCCACTAACACGGAGGATTTGTGGGTGAAGCTTCAAGAAGAATAGTCTAATATTAGTATCGAGGATTGCCAAGAACTGATCCGTTCTTGTAGTCGAAGATGTGCAGCTGTCATTGAAAGCAAAGGCTCATTTACTAAATATTGATTGTACATGTATTTTTATTGTTTTTTTTTTTACTGTTTACATTGTTTTTCTCAATTTTGTCCCTTAATTTTAGATGTTCCTATTTTGAAAATTAATAAATAATAGTAATAATTCTTTTTCTATCCTTTGTAAATGATTCAAATTTTAGTATTTTATTATGGATGATAACGACTACCAGTTGTCAAAATTTCAGCTTTTCACAGTTGTTATTTCTAACAAATATTAGATTTTAAAATTTTGTCCAAGAGTTTTGGACGCTACTCTATATATAACTCCGGGAGTAATTGTGCCAACTAAAAAAATGTGCTCTTTATATGCGTGGTTGTCAAAGGAGCACTTTTAGCTAGTTGCTGCAATTACCCCGGACTTGGCGCAATTACCCCAAAGTACGGTATATATATATATATATATATATATATATATATATATATATATATATATATATATATATATATATATATATATATATATATATATAGCTTAGTGTGTTAGAAGAAAAAAGTGAGCTCAATTCTATAAGAGGAGACTTATCTGGGCAATATAAAGCTCAACATGTATCAATTGGAGTTATATAGGAGAAAAATAGGAATGGGAACTGAAATCATAAAAACTATATATTGGTAAATATAGATTGGTTCATTTATTCAATAAGGGAATACAGACAATTAGTTGGGCGATAGAAAGGACTCTTTATGCCAAGGCATTTCGAAGGATAATGTTTCTCATCAGAAGAGTAGAGAAGATGCTAGGTAACATAGTGGGGATGTGGCGTCTAGCGTGGGATTCATTAGGAACAAAATAGATCAATGTTGGGGGAGTTTTATCGAATTCTAAATAAAGGAGGAGTGTATTATATAGAGTGTAATGCAGAAAGGTGTATAGGGTCTTTATCATAGTCTTAAACGTATGTAGTATATGTTTTAAGGCTAAAGTGGAGATATAGTGTGGATGGGTGGTAATTCTATTTTATTGATGCCTATTATTATGGAGGGCACTTTTTGGCAGATGCAACTGAGACGGCAACAGCACTATGAAGTGGTGTATAATTTTGGGAGGGGTATTATGGTGATGATTTAAGGCGAAAGGGCGAATGGGTGTGTTCTAAGCAGGGTTGAACAAGAGGGATCACATGGGGCGTCCTGTTCCAGGGTTTTAATTTAGTGAGACGTGGAAGGGTTCAGAAGTGAGTTAAAGGAGCAAGTTATGGGGTGGGTCTGGGTGGGTAATTGTAAGGCTATAATAATAGATTTCAGAATACCAATATATATTAGATAATATGTAGTGATAATTCTCGGTTTTCTTTGTTATTAGAGAGACAGGGAGGGGGTTTGGGTATAAGGCAGAGGTAAAAGGATAGGGCAGCGAAGTCTTTGGAGGTGTATGAAAGGATGAAAGAGAATTTGGATGTGGATGATTGGCGTGGTGGGGTAATAGGGGGGAAATGTACTATTAACAATTAACAATAATAATAATAATAATAATAATAATAATAATAATAATAATAGCTAAAAGGTAAGGTCAAGAATAACACATGAAATAAAATTAAGGGATAAAGGATGAAGAATGAAGTAAAAAGAAAAACAAAAAAAAATTAAAAAAAAGATAAAATAATAGAAATAAAGAAATAAATAACTAAGTTAAAAATAAATTAAATAAGCGCAGAGTTGGATAACTAGGGTGCATGCATATAAGAATAACGCAGTACTATATGTGGATGGGATATATAACTTCACCTTTTTTAAAAGATGAAATCGCCCGATCGTCGAAGACAAAATCCAAGCAAGCAAACAAGCAAAGAATGACGCTCGGACGGTTCACAAAGATTTATAATTATATATCTATCTATCTATCTATCTATCTATCTAAATATATACATATATATATATATATATATATATATATATATATAAATGAACGTGTCTGTGTGTCTGTTTGTACGTATGTGTGTGCGTTTGTCTGTCTGTGTGTCTGTGTACATTTCCCTACGCAATAACTCTTTCAATTTTTAGTCTACATACTCGAAATTTGATATACGGGGTACTGAGATTTGGGAAAATTGATGTGATCGGTTTTCGGCCAGAAATTTAGCTGTTAAGGGGTCAAAGGTCAACGATTTTACCTTTGAGAACTCTACCAAACTCCTCCGACAATTTTGCGTCTAAACACTTTAAGTTTTAGATATAGGTTCCTTGAACATGGATCTAACTTAATAACTTGAGTTGAGCCCAAAACAATAAATTTTAAGGGGTCAAAAAAGGGTCAAAGTTAAAAAAAAATGACCTCTTCGGTCTCTCCCAAATTACTCAGACAATTTCTAGTCTAACATTTGAAATTTTACATAAAGTATATTAAGAGATAGGGCAGTCTTTTTCATCGGTTTGGGTCGAAAATTTATAGTTACCAATATATAAATGTATGTATGTATGTTTGCATGTCTGCCTAAAACTTTTGACAGAGGCGGCGGATTTTACCAAGATCAGTATCGTTTTAAAGTTCGACCTTTCATACGACAAATATCGAAAATTTGGCTAAAAACATTAATATCTTCACCTTCAACTAGGCACTTTTCTAATGGGGGGGTCACTTTTTTCGCCGATATTTTTTAAAGTTATCCTCTCCTTTAGATTGTCTAGCCTTAATTTTAATCTTCCGGTTTGGCGGTGATCGTAACAGCATAGACGTCAGGTTTTTACCCTGTTCTTTTCCACCTTCGCGGTACGAGTTCGAGCTTGCCTTCCTACTACACTTTTTTTTTTTTTGGTTCAACAGTCACATCCAAACACCAGGGAAACGCCGAGCTGAAATACTAGTCTATGTATCTAATCTATATATCTATAAAAGTGAAAGTGTCTGTCTGTGTGTGTGTCTGTGTGTCTGTCTTTGTGTGTGTACATTTCCCTACGCAATAACTCTGTCAATTTTTAGTGTACAGACTCGAAATTTGATATACAGAGTACTGCTATTTGGGAAAATCTATGTGATTAGTTTTCAACCAAAAATTCGGCTGTTAAGGGGTCAAAGTTCAACGATTTGACCTTTGAGAACTCTACCAAACTCCTCCGCCAATTTTGGGTGTAAACACTTGAAATTTTTGATATAGGTTCCTTGGACATGGATCTAACTTAATAACTTGATTTGAGCCCAAAACAATAAATTTTAAGGGGTTATAATGGGAGTCAAATTCTAAAAAATTGACCTTTTTTTGTTTTTTGTTTTTTGTTTTTTGCTCAGCATATACCTCCAAACACCCGAGAAACGCCGGACACCCATGCTAATAATCTATAAAAATGAAGTGTGTCTGTGTTTCTGTCTGTGTGTCTGTCTGTATGTGTGTCTGTGTACATTTTCCTTTGCAATAACTCTGTTAATTTTCAGTCTACAGACTCGAAATTTGGTATACAGGGTACTGAGATTTGGGAAAATCTATGTAATCGGTTTTCAGCCAGAAATTTGGCTGTTAAGGGGTCAAAGTTTAACGATTAGACCTTTGAGAGCTCTATCAAACTCCTCCGACAATTTTGAAATTTTAGATATATGTCCCTTGGATTTGGATCTAACTTACTAACTTGATTTGAGCCCAAAACAATAAATGTTAAGGGGTCATAATAGGGGTCAAAGTTTTTAAAAAATTGACCCTTTTTTTTTTTTTTTGCTCAGCATACACCTCCTAACACCCGGGCAACGCCGGGCTAAAATGCTAGGATATTTATAAAAGTGAACGTTTCTGTGTGTCTGTCTGCCTGTGTGTCTCTCTGTGTGTCTGTGTGTCTGTGTACATTTCCCTACGCAATAATTTCAATTTTTAGTATACAGATCAAAATTTTATATACAGGGTACTGAGATTTGGGAAAATCGATGTGATCGGTTTTCGGCCAGAAATTTGGCTGTTAAGGGGTCAAAGTTCAACGATTTGACCTTTGAGAACTCTACAAAACTCCGCCGACAATTTTGGGTCTACACACTTGAAATTTTAGATATAGGCTCCTTGGACATGGATCTAACTTAATAGCTTGATTTGAGCCCAAAACGAAAAATGTTAAGGTCATAATAGGGATCAAATTTTAAAAAATTGACCTTTTTTTTTTTTTTTTGCTCAGCATACACCTCCAAACACCCGGGCAACGCCGGCCACCCATGCTAGTATATATATAAAGAGCGACATACGTTTATGTATATCTACTAATAATAATTTGATTGCAAAAAATACCCCTATAGCCCAAAATACTGTAACTTTTTAACAACAGATGGCACATACATTTCATTACATCTCCTTTGATAGCCACTATCTTATGTTGCTTACGACCACCATTACTGACACATTCACTCATGATAATACGACATTATATCCGACGAGCAACACCTTCACTATCGCCCATTTACAAGGGAAGATGTACCTTTTCTATCTCTTATTATTTAATGCTCCCACAACTACCAGCATTTTGCTAACACTAACTTTAACTCGTTATTACAAACATAGACAGAGCATAATCTTTACAGTTTTTACTTCATAAATAGTGATGCTTCCCCAATATAATTTCGACCATTCGGATCAACTGGTTTCTGACTATTCTTAGATTTTAGAATACAAATCCCTTAATTTAAAAAGGACTGGTACTAAATATGCTATACGGCGTCACAAACAATCATATTCCTTGGGCCATAAAATGTCCGACACAGAAAAAAACAACCTCTGTTTTTACAGAAATTTCCAAATAGATAACTACATGTTATATATATATATATATATATATATATATATATATATATATATATATATATATATATAAGTGAACGTGTCTGCGCGTGTGTCTGTGCGTGTGTACATTTCCCTACGTAATAATTCTGTTAATTTTAAGTCTACAGACTCGAAATTTGATATACAGGGTACTGAGATTTGGAAAAATCTTTGTGATCGGTTTTCGCCGAGAGATTTGGCTGCTAAGGGGTCAAAGTTCAACGCAAATGGGAAAATCTTTGTAATCTATTTACGGCGAGAAATTTAGCTGTTAAGGGGTCAAAGTTCAACGATTTGACTTTTAAACACTCTACCAAACTCCTCCACCAATTTTGGGTATAAACAATTGAAATTTTAGATATAGGTTCCTTGGACATTGATCTAACTTAATAACTTCGTTTGAGCCCAAAACAGTAAAGGTTAAGGAGTCATAATAGGGTTCAAAGTTTTTTAAAAATTGACCTCTGCGGTCTCTACTATATTACTCAGACAATTTCTGGTGTAAACATTTGAAACTTTATATAAAGGATATACAGAGATACGACAAGCATTTTAATCGGTTTGGGTCGAAAATTTGAGCTACCAATATATAAATGTATGTATGTATGTTCGCATGCCTGCCTAAAACTTTCGACAGAGGCGATGGATTTTCACAAGATCAGTATCGTTTTTAAGTTCGACCCTTCAGACGATAAATACCGAAAAATTGGCTTAAAACAAATTCCCTCACCCTCAAATATGCACTTTTCTACAGGGAGGGGTCGCTTTTTTCACCGATATATTCGAAACTTATCTCCTCTTTTCGATTGTCTAGCCTTAATTTAAACCTACGTCACTTCCGGTTGGGTGGTGGTCGTAACAGCAAAGACGTCACGTTTTTCTTTTCCTCCTTCACTATACGGGTTCGAGCCTGTTTTCCTACTAACACTTTTTTTTTTTGCTAAACACACCTCCAAACACCCGGGCATGCTAGTTCATCTATATATCTATAAAAGTGAAAATATCTGTGTGTGTGTGTGTGTGTGTGTGTGTGTGCATTTTCCTACCAAATAACTCCGTCAATTTTCAGTCTACAGACTCAAAATTTGACATCTTTATAATCGGGTTTCGGCCAGAAATCTTGCTGTTAAGGGGTCAAAGTTCAACAATTTGCCTTTTTTCTACCAACCTCCTCCGCCAATTTTGGGTCTAAACACTTGAAATTTTTCCATATAGGTTACTTGGACATGGGTCCAACTTTATAATTTGATTTGAGCCCAAAACAGTAAATGTTAAGGAGTCAAAATTGGTGTCAAAGTTAAAATGATTTTGATCTCTGCGGTTTCTAACAAATAACTCAATCAATTTTTAGTCTAAACATTTGAAATTTTACATAAAGGTATTCAGACATAGGGCAAGCTTTTTAATGTTTGTTTGTTTGTTTTTGTTTTTTTGTTGAAAATTGGGCTTCCAATGGGTCAAAGTTCAAAAGATTTTACCTTTGCGGTTTCTAGTAAACTATTAAGCCAATTTTGGGTCTAAACATTTGAAATTTTACATAAAGGGTATTAAGACTTTACACAAGCGTTTTAATCAGTTTTGGGGCGAAAACTTCACTGTTTAGAGGTCAAAGTTGAAAGAGTTTATTTTTGCAGACTACCAAACTTCTCCGTCAATTTTGGGTCTACACACTTGAAATGTTAGATGTAGGTTACTTGGATATAGGTCAGACATTTTAATTTGATTTGAACACAAAACAATAAATGTTAAGGGATCAAAATTAGGGTCAATGTAAAAAAAAAAAAGTTGACCTCTGCGGTCTCTAGCAACTTTTCTCTATG
>NC_136484.1:142991471-143046471 GCF_053919585.1 Euprymna scolopes | reverse complement strand
GCACTTTTTCCCCCTGTTTTTTTACTACATATACCTCCTAATATTCGAGTCGGGAGATTCGAACCCAGTCACGAAGGTACCTTTGACTTCATTTGCTAAGTTTTTACTTTCGGGACACCAAACAATAGCGACGAGAATTAACCGAATTAAAAAATAATAAATGCACAATTTGGATGAAGATATTAGATAATCCAGAGTGTCAAGACGACGGAAGTTGTGAACATTGCACACACACACACACACACACATACATATATATATATATATATATATATATATATATATATATATATATATATATATATATATATACTAGCATGGGTGCCCGGCGTTGCCCGGATGTTTGGAGGTGAGTATTGAGCAAAAAAAAAAGAAAGTGGTAGTAGGAAGTGCTATATTTTCCCGTTCTTTTCCTCCTTTGCGATACGAGTTCGAGCCTGCCTTCCTATTAACACTTTTTGTGGGTTTTCTTCCTCAACATACACGTCCAAACACCCGCGCAACGCAGGGCTAAAATGCTAGTATATATATAAAAGTGTGTGTGTGTGTGTGTGTGTGTGTGTGTGTGTGTGTGTACACCTGTGAACCCTTCAGACGACAAATACCGAAAAATTGGCTAAAAACCTTAACCCTCAACTGGGCACTTTTCTACAGGGGGGCGCTTTTTTTGCCGATATTTTCGAAAGTCATCCTCTTCTTTCGATTGTCTAGCCTTAATTTTAACCTACGTCACTTCTGGTTTGGCGGTGGTCGTAACAGCAAAGACGTCAGGTTATTTTTCCCGTTCTTTTCCGCCTTCACGGTACGGGTTCGAGCCTGCCTTCCTACTAGACACGTTCACTTTTATAGATGTACTAGCATTTCAGCCCGGCGTTGCCCGGGTGTTTGGATGTGTATGTTGAGCAAAAAAAAAAAAATAAAATAAAACTGGTAGTAGGAAGGCAGGCTCGAACCCGTACCGTGACGGAGGAAATGAACAGGAAAAAAACTGACGTCTTTGCTGTTACGGCCACCGTCAAACCGGAAGTGACTTATATTTAAATTAAGGCTAGACAATCGAAAAGAGAGGATGACTTTCAAATATATCAGCGAAAAAAGCGACCCCCCCCCATTAGAAAAGTGCCCATTTGAAGGTGAAGATATTAATGTTTTTAGCCAATTTTTCGATATATGTCGTCTGAAAGGTCGAACTTAAAAACAATACTGATCTTGGAAAAATCCGTCGCTTCTGACGAAAGTTTTAGGCAGACATGCAAACATAATACATCCATCCATACATTTATATATTGGTAACTAAAAATTTTAGACCCAAACCGATGAAAAAGACTGCCCTATCTCTGAATATCCTTTATGTAAAATTTCAAATGTTTAGACCAGAAATTGTCTTGAGTAATTTGGTTGAGACTGCAGAGGTCAATTTTTTTAAACTTTGATCTCTCTTATGACCCCTGAAAATTTATTGTTTGGGGCTCAAATCAAGTTATTGAGTTAGATCCATGTCCAAGGGACCTATATCTAAAATTTCAATAGTTTAGATCCAAAATTGGCGGAGGAGTTAGGTAGAGTTCTCAAAGGTCAAATCGTTGAACTTAACAACCAAATTTCTGGTCGAAAACCGATCACAAAGATTTTCCCAAATCTCAATACCCTGTATATCAATGTATATTTCTAGTCTGTAGACTGAAAATTGACAGAGTTATTGCATAGGAAAAGGTACACAGACACACAGACACGCACACAGACAGACACACAAACACACAGATACGTTCACTTTTATAGATCTATAGATAGAGAGATATATAATGAAATACAATTCGAGGCTTTAATCATGCGACCGATTGAACTGTTATTTTCACACTGAAGGTTCCGCAAGCATGAAAGGTATACGCATGTCGATAATAATTAAATATTTGTTATTAACTAGCATGGGTGCCTCGTGTTTCCCGGGTGTTTGGAGGTGTGTGTTGAGCAAAAAAGGTGGTAGTAGGCAGGTAGGCTCGAACCCGTACCGCGAAGGAGAAAAAGAATGTGAAAACAAAACATAACATCTTTGCCGTTGCGTCCATCGCCAAATCGGAAGTGGCGGAAGTTTAAATTAAGGCTAGTCAATCGAAAAGAGAGGATGACTTTCGAAAATATCAGCAAAAAGGCGACTCTTCCTTGTAGAAAAGTGCCCAGTTGAGGGTGAAAAAATTAATGTTTTTAGCCAACTTTTCAATATTTGTCGTCCAAAAGGTCAGGCTTCAAAACGATACCGATCTCGTGAAAATCCATTTCCTCTGTCGAAAGTTTTAGACAAACATACATACATACATACATAATACATGCATACATACATACATACACAACTTCTATATAAAGTGATTTCGATTTTTTCTTGACACTAGATTTCAATACGAAATTAACTGAACACTTCTAAAATAAATATTCTCACTTACAATACTTCCTGCTTCAAACATTTCATTCCTATTTAAAAACTAAAATATTTATAATGGACAAAACGTATATCGCAAATCTGTATTCCTACAAAAAATGTTGCAAACACTTTCACCTTCTATAAATTAAGTCTTCCCACTCGTCCCACGTCACCGCCAGATTTTTAACCGATATCATTATTCCTAGAGCACCGCTTTTTCTCAGATTAGTATTTGTCAGATTTAAACTACGACAGCATAACATCATGTTTGCATTAAGCAGACGATTCATAACTATGTTATTTTTTTTAGCAATTACAAAACCGTTCATTATTGAAAAGATAAAAATAAAATATTAAAAAATCTTTGCACTTAAAGTATTCTATACCATTATGCTTTCTCATCTTTTCAATGTAGGTCCACACTAGTGATTAATAAACATATCCTTAATCCTTAAATTTCGTTTAAGTATTGCATTACCATTATTCGTTGCATTAAACAGAAGATTTGTGTTTATTACATTTTCATTACAGAATCACTCAGCTATAAACTGTTATACATAATGAATCGAATTATTTTGGCGCTTGGACTCATCCGTACATCGATAACCAGTTCGTTTTCTATCTAAGCTATAATACGATTTACCGAACCTCTCAGTTCACAATCAAAGATAGCATAACAGTAGATAACAAAACTCATTCTTGCTATTACCTACATCACGGACTTTATTTGTGAGATTATAGAGAAGGTAGGAGGAACTAAGTCTCAAACAGTCGAAGTCCTCTTGCTGCCACTCATTATAACCATATTTTCTTCACGTCTTATTTGCTTTCCCTTTTCAGTGAGAATATGATAAGAAAGAAGTTGGATAAGATTTTTATTATCTTTATTTTTCTAAACCAGTTGTGTTCAACTTTTATTCTCACACTATCATTATGTTTGCAAATAAACAATTTGCAAATGGATTGTGATTTGTTTATATCTAATTTCGTTGTATTTATATTGTGTTATTTTTGTAATATTTGTCTGTAAGGTTCAATTCATTGATTGCTTCGATGCTCATAAATGTCTGGAGGTGTTATCTGAGTGTCTACTTTTTGCACTTTTCTGAGTATTGTAGTCTTTTAATGCTTTCGATCGAGGGTGGTTTGAACTCAGTCACATTGACACATCGGTACTTGTTAGATCACCGAAGTTAAACAACCTTCAGCCTGGTGTCCATTTCTCGAGGCCAGAACCATCTAAACAAGATTCAGTTAATAATCTATTTGTGTATGCATATTTGACATCAAGACTGACCCACTTTGCCCAACTCTCTAACTCCGACCTAATATTATACAAAAACAAAAATAAAATGATATGACATCCTAAACAAATATGACAAGATCAAAACTGACAACTATCAACCACAACTAATTCGCCTCTTCCTTTGTGGCTCAAATTCACAAATATCCTTGGGCTTAGAAGTAAGCTAGATTATGTAAAGACTTTTCTCCAAGTAAACTCCCCGGATAGCTTAGCATTAAGTGAAATAATCCTATACTCCTTGATTCCCTCTAACTGCTTTAACATAGGAGGATACCTCCCTCTCTGCCATGAAGACTCTAACAGATATATGCACGAAGTTGGAGTCTATATTCATACCACCCTTCTCTTGATTAGAGAGCCAAATTTAGAATCAGATTGTGAGGCCTTCATGTGCTTAAGACTAGATTTTAAACATTGCATTAGTTACTTATATTTTCCTACCGTTTTCCTTTGAATCAGGACTGTACATTAATCGATTGTCTTTGGCAGTATATATGCAGCCTCTCTTTGGATACTAACGCCTAAGTAAATGTGTTTGGTGATTTTAATGTCCACTATAGTAATTGGCTCGGCTCCTCGGGTTACACAGGTGCAGCTGGATGTTGTACTCATAGTTTTCTATAGATCATTCCCTTACACACACATTTATGTTCCTGAAGATCGACAAGCTTCATTTCAAGACCTATTCATAACCGCAGTACCTGAAGATTGTGTGTGATTAATGCCAAGAGTCCATTCGAAAATGACGACCATCTTGTGATATCAGTATATATCACCTTTAAATCCCAACTTCAAGTTGAGGAACCGTTGCTCAAAATGACAAAGTACAACAAAAAAGATTCATTCGGGGGGCCATCAGAATACACGTCAGAGATGTTCCATAAAATATCGTTTCTCTTGCTGTCGAACAGCGTTCCAATGGGATAACCGAATTGTGTAAAGCATGCATTGAAGCACATATTCCTACACGGGATTATTATAGCAAGCCTCACTCTCCACAATGCTTCACCTTTGTTGTGCAGCTGCCATTGCACAAAGGCAGCATGCATTCGGCCAGTTCGTTCGTCATCTCAAGTTTTTTTTTTTTTTTCACAATTTGACAAAAATATACAGATGCTAGAAATCATTGCAAGAGTGAAATAGCCACAGTCAAAAGAAGGTATGCTGAAATAGGCTAGAGTCGCAGAAGATAGCAACTCGTGATTTTGAAAATTTATAATAGTATAGTAAATAAAAGACGATCAGTAATTCCTCCACTGACCAACAACCAGGAAGTCGCTTTCACGACAACCGAGAAAGCTGAACTGTTTTCCGGCGATTCGCCTTCAACTCCACTTTAGACCCAACAAACACTTCCCTCCCAAATGTCCTTATATATTCCTGAAACCATATTCTATAATCTAAAAATAACCATTTCTCATATTCGTGATTAAAAAAAAACACTTCCAAAGCGTGTGGGCCTGATATTATCTATGCTATAATAATTAATAAATATAAATGCTTAGCTGAGCTAACCCATGTATTTCCAAACTCTATAACAAATGCCTTGCTGAATCTTACTTCCTTAATAGCTGTAAAAATGCCTCACATACACACACACACACACACACACACACACATATATATTTATATATGTGTGTGTGTGTGTGTGTGTGTGTGTGTGTGTGTGTGTGTGTGTGGATATGTTCTAGCAGGACGCCCGGCGTTGCCCAGTCATATCATATGCTTAAATATTATATTTTAATTCATGCAGACTTTGTATTTATTATTACAGAGCCAATTCTCTATTGATTATTATATTGTATCTAATATATATTAGTGATTTCAAAAGTAAAATGAAAATGACTTTATCAGCTAGAATCGAAATCAAAACATATAGCTCTCCATTAACATATAACCTAAATCCATACACGTACAAAAACTGCAAAAAATAGCGTTGTTTAACCTATAACTTTTAATTAGCACATGTGCAGAAATAAACGGATATAGTCGACTTACACCAGGTAAAGACCAATTTTTCTTTCAATTTGGATTCTTTAGCAGATATTTTACCAGCCAAAAATCAAATCAAATGTGTGCTACAGCTCCAAATACTATTTATATCAAATTTCAATTCTACCGATTAAATATTCAGAGAGGAGTTTGGTAGAGACTTTTCGCGCGCGCGCACACACACACACACACACACACACACACACTGAAAAGATCACTTGGGGTAGTTGCTTGTCTAGCCGCACTGATGAGCTGTGAAACAGTGAGACAGTACTGTGTGTAGATGACTACATTGTTACAATATCTTTGGACTATAATGGGGTAGTTATTTAATTGCCACCCACATCGGCAAAATGTGGCATAAGGCCGGAAAGTGGGAACTCCACAGGCTCCCCTAAAGGAGGGGCACTCCTGCAATTTTAAAAATTGCCTGAGTAACCCCGTCGGCATTCCCCGGTTGGGGCGCCTCAGGCAGCAAGCAATAAACTTGCCCCACCGGAAAGCCCGGAGGCAAGGCCTGGGAGGGTGGACCTCCTAGGTATTACCCAGGCGGTGTACCTCAGTCCAACAGGTGCTGTGCCGGTTCCCGGCCTCTCACCTGTTGGGCTGAGTGTCAAGTGACGAATCCTTGACTTGTACTACCCTGTCTCCCTGCAGCCGAAGCCGCTAGGAGACCTTCCCCATCAGACGAAGTGGTTGGGGTATATATTTAATTGCCGCCCACATCGGCAATATTTGGCACAAGGCCTGGAAAGTGGGATACCCGCAGGCTCCCCTAAAGGAGGGGCACTCCTGCAATTTTAAAAATTACCTGAGTAACCCCGTCGGCATTCCCCGGTCGGGGCGCCTCAGGCAGCAAGCAATAAACTTGCCCCACCGGAAAGCCCGGAGGCAAGGCCTGGGAGGGTGGACCTCCTAGGTATTACCCAGGCGGTGTACCTCAGTCCAACAGGTGCTGGGCCGGTTCCCGGCCCCTCACCTGTTGGGCTGAGTGTCAAGTGACGAATCCTTGACTTGTCTCACTGCAGCCGAGGCCGCTAGGAGACCTTCCCCATCAGACGAAGTGGTTGGGGTATGATCCCGCATAGTCGGGAGATTCTATTTATAAACGATGCTGCTAGGAACTGACGAATCTAATTAATTCACGTTCTGCTACCAACCAATCAGAAAACAGAATTGCTCCATAAATATTAAACCTTTCTGTAGCAATTTCGCATATGTTTTTTTCCCGTCTCAACTCGAGAAGAATCTTTTGCTCCGTGGATTCCAACTTTAGAACTCTCTACTGCAAACCAGTCACCTCTCAGGACTTGTGTAGAACAATGAACAATGAACCATCGGAAACTGTTCTGGAACTAAACATGGTTTACACTTATATATATATATATATATATATATATATATATATATATATATATATATATATATATATATATATATATATAACATAATTAAATCCTTCTTAGATAAGAGAAAAATCCAGTTTGTCCTCGACGGTCGTACATCTAAACAATATGATATAAATGCGGGAGTGCCTCAAGGGTATATCCTTGAACCTCTATTATTCCTAATATTCATAAATGACCTCTCTGACAAAATTATTTGTGAGAGGGTATATATGCTGATGACACCGCGCTCTATAACAGACACGACACGAAAACAAATGAACACATATCTAAAGAAATGGCATAAACACTAGAGGATGACCTCCGATCTGTAGTGGAATCGGGACAAAACTTGATGGTCACATTCAATACTGCCAAGACTAAACTTGTTTCATTCAATAATTACAAGAAACCTTCTCAACCACCAATAGCAATTGCCAAAGACTCTTTATCTGAAAGTACATCTTTTAAACTCCTCGGCCTAACGTTCACAAAAAACATGAGTTGGAACAATTACATTGAGAGTATTGCCAGGACCGCTGCGAAAGAGGTAGGTTCTCTCTACCGTGCTAGAAAGATACTAACGCCCGAAAGTATCCTGTACCTCTATAAGGCCACCATTCGCCCATGTATGGAGTTTTGTTGTCATATTTGGGCTGGTGCATCTGCTACTAGTCTCTCGTTCCTTGACAAGGTTCAAAAGAGAGTCGCTAACCTAATAGGTCCTGAACTGTCATCTAAGCTTCAGCCTCTGTCCCATCGACGAAATGTTGCATCCCTCTATCTGTTCTACAAATACTTTAACGGTGAATGCTCTGTCGAACTGCAAGCACTTGTACCCCCTCGACGTAAATACCCCCGACAAACCCGACAAGCAGCTAAATCCCACCTCTTCACAGTAGATATCCCTACATGTAAGAGAGCCTTTTACTCCAGTAGTTTCTTCCTTAGAACCGCTAGACTTTGGAATTCCCTTCCGGGACCCTGCTTCCCCAACTGTACTGACATGCAGAAGTTCAAGTGTAACGTGAACTGACATCTTGCTGCCCAACTCCCTATATAGTACCCCTGTAGCTTATGTTCCTGAGAGTAGCCCCCTACATCAAAGTGGCGATGCGCCTTGTTTGGGGTGAAAATGTAATAAATATATATATATATATATATATATATATATATATATATATATATATATATATATATATATATATATATGTACATATCCCTATGCTAGAACGTTTTCATGTTAAATTCTACGCAATTATGCAGAATGTAGAAACTATGCAAAAAATAGAATTCAGCGTAATAGTGAAATAAAACTGATCTAATAAGAAATGATAAAAACGAATAAGTAATTAATTAACACTCATTTTTTTCAAAGGAATATGCAAATTAATTTACATTCGTGCAGTCGCTTGTATATTCATGACATCATATTAAAAAGTTCGTTTAAATAATTTTTAAACAGGAAAAGCAGACCTTTGATAACAATGTCAGAGCGAGAAAAACACTCAATTTTATAGGTATATATATATATATATATATATATATATATATATATATATATATATATATATATATATATATATATATAATTTGAGGTTGCTATTTTCCAAAGCTAGGTTAACCAGTGAAATATAACGAGGTTCATACGAGAGTGCTCAATACAGAAGTAGAGCAAGTTACATTTGTCTTTACATAAGCAGTAGTTTGTTGCTACACAGTCATGAGTATGTTTCGGTCTACCAGTATTTACCAACTAGAGACCTCATCAGGCAACAACCTTTATTTCCGAAAACGGAATTCAAAATGAAGAGCGAAAATTAATTCTCAGCAAAAAAAAAAAAAAAAGAAAAAAAACCTTCTTTTGCTGAGAATTAATTTTCGCTCTTCATTTTGAATTCTGTTTTCGGAAATAAAGGTTGTTGCCTGATGAGGTCTGTAGTTGGTAAATACTGGTAGACCGAAACATACTCATGACTGTGTAGCAACAAACTACTGCTTATGTAAAGACAAATATAAATAATTTCTGACGAGGACGCATCTGACCGTCTGAAACGTACGTAAACGATTTCAATGACTTAGAAACATTATTACAATGATCCAAACATAATTCTCAATGAAAAACCAAGACACGGAATAATAAAATAATGTTAAAAAATACACATTGTTGGTGACTACTCCCTTATTTAAATATACATCTTTCTTTCGTTGGAATTTATTAACCCATTATATATATATATATATATATATATATATATATATATATATATATATATATATATATATATATATATATATAGTAAGTTATGAAAATATATGTCAATTAAGCTTAATTTTCATATTTGAGAACTTACTACGAAGCTCTAGTCACGTATTGAGCATTATTGATGTAAATACTGAAAATTCATACATAGAATATTACATCCTCTTATAACATTTTATGTGGACACATGAAATAAGTTCATATATGTATGTGCTGCGTGCGTGTGTAAATTCAGTTTCTTCATTGTGACAAACAGGATGGATATTTTGTGCTTGAAAAGATACTCCAACACATATTTCGCTACAAACATTAAAACTAGAACATACCATATCCCTTTAGGTTAAAATTTCAAGACATTTTTATTAACGGTCTTGTTCGGTCGGTCAGTTCATCCGTTGATCTGTTGTGCTAAGGTTTGAAATCGCATTTTCATCGTTAACCGCGTAGATGGAATGGACGCATCTTATGGATCGTTGACGTTGCATCCTCCAAAATATTGACATTAACATCAATAACAATGACCTTAAAATAGATTTCCTGCTGAGTTAAATGCGAATTCTTATTGCACTATAGAGTGAGTGTCGATGACAGTCGCGAAAAGGTGAACATATCTAACAAGTAAACAAAATATTTTGAAGAAAAATAAATGTCATCTCATGTCAAAATTGTATCCGAAGGTTATAATGACGTCAGTGAATTTTATCCAATCAAAAACGTGTATAACTTTTGATAGTATTTAGTATTTATTTTTATATGAAAAGTTTATTAGATAAAACACATCTGTTACTCCAGAAATATCTAAATGGTCTCCCTTGAACTGATACTCGAATTATCTCCCTTCAATTGTTCTAGCCAGCGTTAGGGAAATGTGTGTGTTTTTGTTTTGTTTTGTTTTTTGTTGTTTTTTTTTTTGTTTTTTTTTTGTTGTTTGTTTGTTTGTTTGTTTGTTTGTTTGTTTTTTGTTTTTGTTTTTTTTACTTCAAGACAGCGAAAGTAAACAAAAAGGTGATTTCATTCTCGTGGAAAAAATAAAAACGCTAGCCACTCTTATTGACTGGTCCTCCAAAGCTGTCGGGTGCATTCAAACCGGCTGTTATCTTCGCATGATCTTTCATGCAAATAGCATTTGGTTTGACGTCGTACAAATGTTTATATCTCGTATGCATAAACAAATGTTTATATCTCGTATGTTTATGTCTCGTATGCATTTAGACTTAAAGTGGGGCCATTACACTATTATCAGATACGTTTTTTTTTAACTTCTAATGTTTTTTTATTTGGAGCCACATGTGACCTTGTAGCCATTTTGCAAATCATTCCTAGTGGTTGGAAAATTAGGATCAAGTAAAGATTAGATACCCCGTAGCAGACGACAAGCGAACAATTCAAGAGGCACCGTTTGTTCGACCTTGACATTGCCGTTAGGTGTTTCTAAACTTAAACAGGTCCAATAGCAGACATATTCGAATGTTCGCGAGCAAGATTTTTTAAAAATATATTTACAAAACTTTTAAAGATTTAAAAGTAAAAATAAATATTTACAAAACATTTTCTTTAATATTAAATATTTACAAAACTTTTAAGGATTAAAAAACAACTTTTTTCTATTTACGCAAAACTTTTTAATGTAAGTAATAAAACGAACGTATTTAAACAAAATATATTTAAATAAATGGGTGTCTTTCTGAGTACGTTCTTTTTATGGTGCCCGGAAAACTCGTCCCCGGAAAACTCGTCTCCGGAAAACTCGTACCCGGAAAACTCCCCCCCCCCTTTTTGCTAGGTAGGAAAACTGATCCTTTATTGATAGATATCGATTGAAAACACATTTTATGAGCGTTCTTAAAGAAGAAATTGTCTTTAAAAGAGAATACACATCTCATAATATTTTTAAAAATTATTTTTATTTCTTGTTTTAAAAAAATAAGCTTGATCACGGAGTTAAGATACGAAAAACGAAACCAAATATTTATTTTTAAAAATACTCTAGTTTTAACACTTTTTGTGTTATTGCGAAACAAAAATAAAAGAAAGAAAATACGTATTATCAAAGAAAGTAATTATTTTATTTAGAAGAATTAATTTAGTTTAAACAATTCTAATATAGATAACAGAAGATTTGAATCGTCATATATGCCGCATGTCATATTCAAGTCTCCCAAAACAGATCCTTTGTGGTGAGCTGGTAAAAGATAAAAGAACAGTAGGAACACAGATGTATCTCAAACAGTTCGGTTTGTATTACGACTCGTGGGAAAATCTAGTCCAAAACAGATGTTCCTTGCGGAGTGCATGCCAGAAAAACTGGATCTATACGCATTGAGGAGTGTGAGAGGAAACGTGCTATTATAAAAGACAGAGCAGTCAACATCTCTGTTACAGAATCATCCCGCGGGTGCCCTTCATGCGGGAGATACCTAAGAACTTGAATCGGATTGATTAGCCAACTGCGGACTCACAAAACAACTGAATGATCACGGCCATCTTCACACGTGATGGACGTACATCCGAATCGTATTTACACATTTGATGATGATATTAATGAGAAGCGTTTAACTTTCTTTTCAAAATTACTATTTGTTCTAATTATTTATTTTCTTCGTTTTTTTTTAATCAAACGTTGTGTGTGAACAGTTAGCACCAAGAATGACTGCGTATTTTCATCATTTATAAATGTTTCCGTTTGAAAGCTTCATGGCAATTTTCTATTTCAAATTACAGATACCGAATATCCCTCACAAACGCTGCTAAATCATCATGAGTTCTTCACAAGAGCGAAAGTTTAATGATACTCTCAAGCAACCACCTTTCAGTAGGAGTAAGAGCATGGTGGAGCGGCCTCTCTCGCCTCGGCCTTTGAGCAGAAAGAACAGCTGCATCCAAAACTACACGGCCGTCGAGGACAAATACTGCAACCCCAGTTCTCCGCGAGTCATAGAAATGACCGACGTGGTTAGCGCCGCCGCAGCCATTGAAGAAGGAGTCAGAGTCACAGCTTGTAAGGTAAGTAACGGGTCAGACTTTATCTTTTGTTGTTCCGGCAATTGGGGACGAAGTGGTGTAGTGACTTAATCGCGAAGTGATTCAGATGAACCCTAAAAAGTAAACAGTTCGAATTAGTTACCTTTTTACTTTCTCCGCTTCGTGGAGACTCGCTTTTTTCATTACTTCAAAAGTTATTTTTCATAAGAATGCGTGAACTTTAAATAGTTTTCAATCAATAATAATTATTTCAAACCCAAAAATAACAATCATGTGTGAATTTAATAAAGTCTATAAGACAGTGGCCTGATCAACTGAAATCACTGTTTTCTTCCGGCTGACACCTGCAACGCGCCTACCTCAAGTCCCAACACCAACAATGTACATCATAGAAGACTGGAATACGTCACACTGAAATTCCTTTAAGCCTGGTATATCGCCATTCATAAGATAAAATCTCACACACACACACACACACACACACACACACACACGTGGCACAATGAAACGAACTTTTAGTGCTTTTTTTCTATTTCTTATTCAAGAACTTTAAAATTTCTGAACAAACTTTGGTTTTTCAAAGTATGTTTTAAATCTATATAAAATTATTGATATAAATATATTTTGTTCATTAATTTATATTTCTCGCTTTCCTTACAGAATTTAATTCCCGTTGTTGAGTTAGCACTTGCTAACTGGTGACCCATTCATAACATTCATGTTTTTGTCCATCTTTTTCATTCGCCAATTTAATTACATGTATATTAATTGTTAGCATTGTACTTGGCGCTTTTCAAAGACATTACTATCACTAAAGATTTCCTAGAAGAATTAGGTTTGGAAATCTTGTCCCATCTTGCATATACTCCTGACCTAGCCCTCTTAGATTATCACTTATTTTGAAGATTACGAACATGGGTTAGATTTATTTAATCATCAAAACCTAAAGAATTTCATAAACGAGGCACTTATATACTCGTTGACATATGGAACCAAGCTATGGAGAGCAAAGGTCGTTATTATTATTGTTGTGGGGACTCACCCATATAAAAGAGATGAACCCTTCCTAACTGTATAAATACACTGAGAGGTATTGACTGTTGGTGTGGCCAATGTAGTACGCCATGCTAATGTTTCGGATAGATGGTTGGTTAAAACCACAAGTCCTCGTTACGCGACTTAAAAAAGTTTGCCTTCCATTTTTTTATTTATTTTTTTTATCTATTTATTTATTTTATTTTATTTTATTTATTTATTTACTTATTTATTTATTGAGAACTGGCTTTCTTCTTTAGAAGACAAACATTTTTAAATCGTTTGACAAGAACTTGCGGTTTTAACTAACAATCTGTCCGAAACAGTAGCATGTCCAGTGTCCCAACCTTGTAAATGTGTCTATATCAATGAATAAATTAATTAATAAAAAAAAACGACAAACTAGCTTAATATGTAAAGCGATTAAATAGTTAAGTATTAAAGCGCCCATTACAGCAAGTTAGGTGAATAACCCATTATTTCAATAACTCACAATTGAGACGCAAGACTACAGACAATTTAGTTTTGGGTTTGATCCTTGCCAATGTCAAGCCATACTGACGACTGATAGTTAGCAAGAAACGCGTGTCTATAGAAAACTTTTTTGTGTGTAAAAATTATATATATATATATATATATATATATATATATATATATATACACGACGATTGTTCCAAGAGTAACGCCTCATATGTTTTAACTCAAAAACTAAACTGTTGAAGAGTGACGAAGACTTGAAAGCTACCATTAAAACGAGCGACCCTTTGTACTCCAGAATTTATTTTTCTACATTGTCACCATCATTCTCAATACACTTCTGCCAGCCTATTTTGATATCTCAGTCATAAAGTTCTGGAGTGCGCTTTGGCATTTTTCTCGCCACTCTGAAATCGGCAAACCCATCTCCTAATGTGCTGACATCAACTGCATCAACTTCGTAAACGTTCGACAGGTGCCAGTGAATGTTGATCTGTTCAATTTTTTTTTTTTTTTTTGCAGCATGGAAGAACGCATGACGCATCTCTGTCTGACGCACGTCTATGATAGCAGTTGCTTTTTTAATGCATCCAAAACCGTCACTATTTGCAACAGAGAGCTTTAATTTTCAGATCATGAATGCATAAGTTCAATCATTATAACAATATTATTTGCAATCCTCTCTGATATATTCGGACGGATTAAAAACATATAGAAGGCATTAGTTTTTTAACATCTCGTATATTTTGTTTCGTAGAAGGGGCGACGTAATGCAGTTATTTGGGTGCAAAGGAGGAAACTCTTGTCATTTAGGAAATGGGTTTGAATACAATGACAGCGTTCTAACGCTGCTACTATCATTAATAAAAATAACAAATTATCTTAATATGTGTGTGAATGTGTGTGTGTGTGTGTGTGTGTGTGTTAAATCAATGATTATAATATTATGCTTAAAATAAACTATGCACCTAACTTACTACAAAATGCTAGTTTTATTTTGGCGTCTTAAATCCCACCCCTTTGTGCATTAACATGGGAGAGGGGATTATCTTCAAGTACTATCCTAGCTGGGAATGGGGCAACGGACTTATATTAAGTAGATATTAACAAGTCCTTCTCACCTTTTTTTCTCTTCCATTTCTTTTTTAATGGAGAGTAGATAATGCATGTGGATGTGTTATCGGCAGCTCCAGTAACTCTCGCTTCTCCTTTTTTGTCCTTCAGTCCTCATTTCCAATGAGTGATTTTTCTGACAAAGGGTGAAGAAAAAGCTGCTTTCCAGGTCGGTAGTACTTTGTAAAGAGTAGCCTGAGATGTCGGAAAATTTCTGTTTCTATGTCTATCCTTGTGGTCATGTCACTAGTAAGGGTGCTGGAGGTAAACGTTTCATCTGGGCTGACGTTACCCGCCTGATAGTCAGGGACTCGAACCTTGGATTAACCACTAAGGAGGCTGTCCTATCAGCAGGTGCAAAGTACCGGGGCTGCTGTATTGCCATTTGGTGAATGAATTCTGGACCATACAGTAGTTTCTGGTAGGGCCTCTCGATGCCATACTAGTGGGTAATTGTTACGGCTTTACCTTATTCTGTGCTACAAAAAAAATTTCTTGTCTTTTTCTCTCTTATTTTCCCTCTCTGTCCTGCTCCAACCAAGTCTACCGACCTGCTCCACAAATCCCAAAACCTCAACATGGCAAATCTAGAGAAAAAAAACACGATTAAACCTAGAACCCCATCCTCCAATGAAGACCCCTATTACCATGTCTCCTTCTCCAACATCAGGGGTCTACGTTCCAACCTTCAAAAGGTTGAAACACAATTACAGGAGACGAAACCGGACATATTCTTTCTAAGTGAAACTGGCATAGGGCCAACTACTTCCCTAGACGAATTCATAATTAAAGGATACTCTAACTTACCATCTAAATCTGACCCCCAAGATCGCCATGGGCATGGAATATGTGCCTACATCAAAGATGGCTTTCCATGTGGTAGGGATATCTCCAGAGAAGACCCTAATTTACCTTATATGTGCTTCCGGGTTGCACTAGCTTACACCAATGCATTTATATTTGCCCTCTATCGCCCCCATAACAGTAGGGTTACTATCTTTAAGAGTATATCTGAGAAAATTGACCACATCTGCTCATCCTTCGGCTAACATTCACATTTGCGGTGACTTACATGTCCATAATGTGGAATGGCTGACCAACTCAAATAAAACCGATGATGAGGGGAGGTTCTGTCATGATTTTGCCACTGCCTATGACCTCACTCAGATTGTTCACGAACCCACCCGTGTGCCCGATATTACCGGTCAGTATGCAAGCCTTCTAGACCTTTTCCTCACAACTTCCCCTGAGCTATGTTCATATTCCATTCTATCTCCTCTGGGATCCTCCGGCCACTCTGTTGTAGCAGTTAAGATAAAAATGAAATGTAATAAGTCTTCAGACGTACCTCTCCACCGTACTGTATATCGATACTCTATGGCTGACTGGGATAGCTTCCGTACATTCATATATGACCTACCTCTGCATTCCATGTTTAAAAAGGATGTGTCCTCTGTAGTATCAGACCTGACCGAATGGTTAATTGTAGGCATAGACCGATTCATACCATCCAAAAAATTCCAACAAAAATCTAACAGCCAGCCATGATTCTCCCCTGAATGTGCTGCTGCCATCGCACACAGAAATCACTTTTTCCATAGCTACCAACGTAATAGATGTACTGAGACTAAAGCTGCTTTCAGGACTGCCAGCAACCACTGTAAAAGAGTAATAAAAAATGCAAGAGAGCTATATGCTCAATCCGTTAAATCCAAAGTAGCTGAGCAGCGGCTTGGTTCCCACCAGTTTTGAACAGAAGAGT
This sequence comes from Euprymna scolopes, assembly GCF_053919585.1. NCBI lineage: Eukaryota > Metazoa > Mollusca > Cephalopoda > Sepiida > Sepiolidae > Euprymna > Euprymna scolopes. The sequence goes on along the minus strand of NC_136484.1, from coordinate 143,029,740 downwards.
GTGCTCTATCCCAACTATCATCAATGGACCTGAGGTCATCTCGTCAGCATCAGATAAGGCCAAACTATTTGCCAAGAACTTTGCAACTAATTCTACCCTATGCGACAAAGGCCATCAACTCCCCATATTTCCTCCTATAACAGACAACACGCTATGCAACATACAAATATCTGTGCATGTGGTCGCCAAGCTAATCAAGAACCTTGATTCGAATAAAGAAACTGGCCCTGACAGCATTCCAGTTATAGTGCTGAAAAAGCTCCAACCAGAACTTGCTCCCATACTTACAAAACTTTAAGCGTTGCCTTAAGGAGAAGTGCTTTCCAACACCCTAGAAAACCTCATCAGTATGCCCTGCATTTAAGAACACAGGCGAAAAGTCATCTCCCTCTCAGTACAGACCATTAAGTCTTCTGTGTGTCATGAGTAAGTTGCTGGAATCCATATTAAATAAAGAAGTAGTCAACCACCTCAACAGAAACAACCTTCTTAGTGACATGCAATATGGTTTCCGCTCTGCAAGATCTACAGCAGATGTGCTAACGGTTATATCTCATAGGATTAGTGAATCTCTTCAAAAAAGGCTACCTTTCCAATGGCAATTGCTCTTGACATATCGAAGGCCTTCGATAAGGTATGGCATAAGGGCCTACTTCACAAGATTTCCAGCTACGGTATAACTGAAAATGTTTTCTCAATCATTAAATCATTTCTCTCTGATAGGTTCATAAGATTAGTGATTGATGGGCAGAAATCAGAGGCCCACAGTGTTAATGCTGGAGTTCCTCAGGGGTCCATCCTGGGCCCAGCTCTCTTCCTGATCTACATCAATGATCTCCCAAAACAAATACTTAAATCATTCGTTGACATCTATGCTGATGACACGACCATGTATGGCAACACATCAAAGGCCGTAAATGACAAAGTTCTCTCTAATTATCTCCTCTGATCTTGAGCTCGTGGTACAGTGGAGGAAGCGGTGGCTGGTCACTTTTAATCCATCCAAAACCAAGCTTCTATCTTTACATCATCAATGCTCTGAAATGGATGGCTCTCGTCTCGTCTGAAATGGATGGCTCCATGTTTTGACAAGCTTCTGGGTTTGACCTTTACTCCTGATCTGAAATGGAACACATACATCAGGTCTGTTGCCAAGGACGCTGGGAAAATGGTAGGATCTTTCTACCGCTCAAGAAGATATCTCACTACTGATGCAATTCTCTATCCGTATAAAAGCCAGGTACGTCAAAGGATGGAATACTGCTGCCACATCTGGGCAGGAGCTGCTAAAAACAGCCTATCTTGCCTTGACAGAGTACAAAATAGACTTTGTGGTTTAGTGGGGATGCCCTTTTATCTTCCCTGCAACCTCTCTCCCACAGAAGAGACATTGCGAGCCTGTCTTTATTTTATCGTTATTTCCATGGCAGGTGCTCGTCTGAGCTCCAATCTCTCGTCCCCCCTCGCCAATCTTTCATGAGAAACACCCGTCTGGCTGAAACTACTGTCAATAATTTTCCCCACTCTTTATCTGTGCCTAAATCCAAACGTAGATTCCAGGAGCTGAGCTTCTTTCTCAGAAGTATACGCCTGTGGAACTCTCTTCCGTTTGCCTGTTTCCCACCTGACTACAACTTGGATGTCTTCAAATCCAACATAAACAAATTCCTGACAAACCGCCCCCTTAAGTAAGACACTCTATCAAATCTCTAATACTAATGATTACTACAATACTCTCTCATTGATTACTGTACATGCAATAACCCTTATCCCTGAGTGGCCTGCGGGCCTTGGTAAGTGGTAACCCCACCCTTCTGTAAAAAAAAAAAAAAAAAAAAAACACAGAAAGGTTTTCTCCGAAAAGACTCGAGAAAACTTGCGAACACTAGATAAATAGTTAAAATGCTTCTATGAACCCGACTTGACGCGAACCTAGCACACAGTTGTCGCCCGCATGGATATCCAGTTAACAGTGTACTCATATATTCATTTATTGAAAATGTCTTCCATCTTTATACATATTGTTGAGTTTTTTTTTTTTCTCGTTGCAGAAGTCGGTGATGTCTGGCATTCTGGGGATGGACTTGTATTTCAAGAAGGAGTTCCTTCAAATAACTGGAAGGTTTTTAATTGCTATCTTTTTTTTTCTTCTTTTCTGTTTCTTTTTTTTTCTTTTTTTCTTTTTTCTTTTTTTTTTTTTTGCTTTGGTTACGCTTTGAATGTTCATGTTAATATGTTGCTTTATATCTTAACGCATATTGAATTACATTTAACTGCTTTTAACTATGTTTACTTTCGTGCTGTTTTCTAGCAGATATCTCGACATATTCCTCAAGACATTTCATTGCTGCATTGCTTCCTTGTTTTCTAGACGGTGATAGCTGATTTGGCATCCCCGATGGAACATCTTCCAACAAATATTTTAATGAACTAATTCATCACATTTTTGGGAGAAATATTATTATTATTAGTAGTAGTAGTAGTAGTAGTAGTAGTAGTAGTAGTAGTAGTAGTTTGACATAAGAATGATACTTTTCAGTAAAAATGTTTTATTTACTTTTAAGAATGTTTCACATAAAAAAGAAAGTTAACAGTTACAATATATATATAGGTTAATATATATATATATATATATACATATATATATATATGTATATATATATTAACCTATATATATATTGTAACTGTTAACTTTCTTATATATATATATATATATATATATATATATATATATATATATATATATATATATAAGGGTAGGTAGTAGTTTGCTTGAAGCATTGTTGGAAAAGGAATATATAGAAGTTTTAAAAGCCAAAAACAATGCGGAGAAAGACCGGAATCATGAAAGTAACGTCTATTTTTATTTGTTTTTCTTTTCTTTAATTTCATGATTGCGGTCTTTCTCCGCATTGTTTTTGGCTTTTAATATATATATATATATATATATATATATATATATATATATATATATATATATAAAATGGCGTAATGTAAACAAACTGTGAGGTATTTGCAGCTTCTCTTCCATTTTTAGGATTTTTTAATCATGTTCAAGCGCATTTTTTTTCTTTTTGGTGGATTGATTGTTGTTATTTCTCTTGATGAGTTAAAGGCAAAATAGATTCACTGATTGATATAATAATTAAATGATTGATTTTGTACTATGAAATAGATACTGTAGAGGATTGTTAGTATCAACTGAATTAAAGGAATAAATTGTAAGATGGTCAACATCATGAAATTTGAAATATAGAATTTTGTCATTCATTTTATGCTCTGTAATTACATAGAGCTTCTTAAATAAGGATTAGTATATATAAAAAGGAAATATAAGCGAATAATGAATATTTCCACACACACACACACACACACACACACACACACATATATATATATATATATATATATATATATATATATATATATATATATATATATATATAGTGCAAAATTTTGTTGAAAATTCAAAGACTCGCGTTTTCTTTTTTATAACCTTCGTTTATTTCCTGGATTTTTCCATTACAGCTGTTTCATTGATGAGTTGGCAATTTTACGATTTATGTTTCCATAAAAATACCACCAACTTCTTCAGATGTTTATCCATTAGATTTTTACAACAAAAGGTATATTTTTAACATGCTGGCCATCGTATTCGGGTAAAAGGATTTCCAAAGCCCTGCTTCCTCACTTCTTCCATCTTTTGGTGACTGGTTTTAAAATAACAATCTAGACCTGTTAAACGAAAACGGTATATATTGAAAGTAACGACATTTCAAAAACAAACTTTTAAAAAATTATATATATATATATATATATATATATATATATAGAGAGAGAGAGAGAGAGAGAGAGAGAGAGAGAGAGAGGATAATCATTTACTTGAAATGTACTCTATATATACCAATTGTAACGGATTAAAAATCATCCTTATAAAGCTTTTTATAATGAAAAAGGTATTTTTTATTTATAAATTTTGTAAATTTAGAAAGGATGATTTACTAAATGAGCGCCAAGACGTAATTCAAAGATGTTTGCAGAGGAACAGATACCTGTTTTCCCGGCTTAAACCGGATTAAATATGATAGTATAATTAAATAGTAATAGAGGAACGCCTAATCAGGATCGGATTATAACATAAACTCAATTCATAACAACTAAGTAAAATATAAATAAATTATAGAAATCGAATATTTAAATTCTAAACATAGATACATTATGTTAAGTTGTTGAGTGGTGCATTTTAGGTGAAATTGAGATAGGAAATGGGTTAAGATTCAAAGGGGGAAATATAAACATGTGTGGACGGATAGAAAGAAGAAAATGTTATTATAGGGCAAAAAGGGGTTGTAGGACTTTTACAATAATAGGGAGAAAATCATAGGAAGAGTTCCAACACCCTCGCTTGCTATTAGAATGTTATTGTGTATATTATGTAAGAGCATCGTATTTAAAGTCCAAAAGGAATTTTTTTGAATGTATCTAACTTTGCTCGGGTTGGATGTTTCGTCAAAATGTCCGCTAGCGTTTTCGTCAGTTTGCTTTTTAAGGGATATCTCAGTTTTCCTTTACCCGTGTAGTGTTCACGTAATATTCCTAGAGCTTTTCTTCCATTATCGGCGGCTTCTCTCAGTATCAGAGATAGGCTTTTATCATTCAGGAACTGTACAAGCTCCGCATAGGCTTCTTCATTTCTCTCATCATCGTGTTCGTCTCTAATGAGATTTATGCATAAAATGGCGTCTTTCAAGCCGAGCGCGCGTAGATGGCCTAAGAATTTAACTTCCTAAATTTCATATTTGGTTTCATCCCCTTCGAATAGTAACCTGCTCCATCGGTTTCCATTAGGCTCCTGGGTCCATAACCTGTTGAGTGGTGCATTTTAGGTGGAATTGAGATAGGAAATGGGTTAAGATTCAAAGGAGGACATATAAACACGTGTGGACAGATAGAGAGAAGAAAATTTATTATAGGGCAAAAAGGGATTGTGGGATTTTTACAATAAAGGGGAGACAATCACAGGAAGAGTTCCAACATAAGTACCAAGTAATTTAAAGATATAAGAGAGTAAAACCATATCTAAAGAACAAAGACGTAAGGTTTCAGAAACATAATAAAATTTATAACATTAGTAAGTATCATAAAAATATAGGATCCTAATAACCATAATTTATTAATGATAGAGAACTCCATAAATTGATAAATGCTGATATACGATAAGTAGAATAAAAAAAAGGTTAAATCCATTTAATATAACCGTACGGAAAGCTGAATATCTTAATTGGAAAACTATAACTATATAATTCTTATTGAATGTTAGGTAAAAATTTAAGGAAACTTTAACTTAACATGTACATATAAATTGTGAAATAATGATTACTAGTTGGTATGATCCAATTTAAAATAACTGACAGAAAGCCAAATACTCGTAGTTTTTGATTGTAAATCGAGTCACCATAAGAACATAAAAATAACTAAATATCTTAGGATAAAACTTAAGACAATGTCAAATTTGAAAAAAAGGTACTAAGTACTTAAAATAAGTACATTTGACGAATGTTTGATCGATACCAATGTAAATATAATTTTTGCCAGAATTTACAACTATAGAATTAAATACAACTAGAATAAATACTCATCAACCAATGAGAAAACGTTACGATTTAACCAAACCAAAAGTTAGGTAATCATCAATTAGTAAGAAAAAAAAACGATACATAAATCTAATTTAGTTTACGAGAATTACTTCCCTTTGACGGACAAGAAGATAAAATAGTAAGAAAGAATAATTTTGCTTCTATTAATTAAAATTTTACAAATAAGCACACAACGTAAGTAAAGATGATATACGAAATTATAATTTAAACACATATACACATAGCAAATCATATCATAACTAGTGAAGATGGTAGCAAAACTTATGGAATTAATTTAAATTCAAGTATAAACTAAATATAAAAAAATAACTCTGAAAAATGTAAACAAAAAATAAGAATTAAGTTTCGTATCTAAGACAAAACAATAACAAAGTACACTTTAAGTTGAATATAAATAATAACTCATATAACTTAAAAACAATATTTGAAAAATGGTAAAATGGATGATATTCTCCAAGGTTTGAAGATACAATTGCGAATTACTTAGGACATCTATCCAATCATTACTGATGAAACAAGAGCATTTACCCCCGTGAAGTAAATAAAGGGTTCCGCTCGAAATTCCGTTCGAACTCCCGAGTTCGACAGAAACATTCTCGAATTCGACAAAATACACATGAAGAAGATCGGAGATTACATCAACCGAAACGCTGTTAAAATGACACTGAAGATGAGAGCAGTATTCCGATGAATCCAAATAATAATACAAAAATACGATAATAATTAAGATAAGTTCAAATAAATTCAGAATTAAAATAATCTTCGTAATTAAAAAGGGACTGCAGAGGGCGTCGTGCGTCGGTTACACGAACCATGTAAGTTGTCCAAAATTGTGTTTTTATATGTTTTGTATAGTAAGCTGTAGAGTACGTGGACAAATATGCAGAAATAACATAATTTTGTAGACTTGTTAGTCGCAATACAAAACAATATTGTTATGGATACTTTTTGAAAAATAATAAATAGCCAACTGAGAAAACTTGATATTTAAAACTTGGAGAATTATTATACTACACTATATATATATATATATATATATATATATATATATATATATATATATATATATATATATATATATATATACTAGCTGTACCCGGCCACGCGTTGCTGTGGCTCAGTTTGTTAAAATGGAACACATGTGAAAGTAGAGAAAAGTTTGATTCTTTTTTTCAAGAGAATGTACAAATTATTTATTTTTTTTAACAGATGTTAAGAAAATAAACAGAAAAATACTTCCATCATTAATTATGCAAAAAAATAAATAAAATTTTGATTTAGTGTTTCAATATGCTTATAAATTATGATAAAACTTGCTGAGTATGCACTGTTTTATGGTTGTTGTAAAAATGGAACGGAAACTTAAATTTCGCTTCGTTTTAATCTTTCTTAATTTTTTAATTGTGCCCCCCAAACGAATATAATCAAAACAGTAACATTCAACAATTGTACTTTATTTATTAAAAAAATTTTTTTTTTTTTTAAGTTAATAACGAAAGGGAAATAATTCCATTTTTAAACGAAAAAGTCAGTTTACCTAACTTACTGTATTAATGCTATTTTTTAAGCAAGAAAAAAAAAGGTAAATATCCAGATACGCTACTACAGAACACCGACCGCTCTAATTTGTTTTTTTATAGGTAATTGAGGTCGCTGACAACGAATCTGATAGTCAAACTTGGGGCAAATTTACCGTTTGCATGGTATTTACCCCTGAACCCACGAACTTCTTTCCACCATTTTGCAGCTTCCGTTTATGCTACGCGCATACACGCTGTAGCATAAACGACGGCTTCACCAAGCAAACTACGTTGGGGGGAGGGGATTTTTTTTTCCAGGACATAGAATTTTCTAATTTTCAAAAATACATTATAGCGCTTTTTGGGTGGAAAATTTAAAATTAGCTGAAAAAGAAATAAAATAAGAAAAGGAAAGCACACCAAGTTGGAGTAGGGGGGGTAATTTATCCTGGGTTTTTTTTACCTGGAACATCGAATTTTCCGTAAGTAACGCACCGACATTTACCAATTAGAACACCATTTAACATTTTCCGAAGATTTTACTTTGTACATTGGGGGAGCGAGCGGGGGGGGCGTGTGTGATGTTGGCGCGCGCACCCCAACATCACCCCCCCCCAACAAATTAGAGTGGTCGGTGTTCTGTAGTAGCGTATCTGGATATTTACCAAAAAAAAATATTTAGGTTTGGCTATAAATTCCTAAACTCATTTCACCCTAAATAATTTAGGTGACTGAAATAGGTATCTAATTGAATCTTTAATTTCCTGAATAGTATGCGAGAATTACGGACTTTAGGGGCTTTTTTCGTAATGTTACTGTAAAAATTATTTTTTATTGTTACAAATTACGATGCTTTAAAAGAAGCAAAAATAAATTCTTGCGTTTTTTATTTACTACTGAAAACCATAACTTTAGTAAAGGTATTTTTTGTTTAAACAAAATAAAACATTTTCACTAAGAGTTAAGTAAAAATAATTAGTTCATTATATTCTGCGATCATTATTTGAAAAATACTGCAATTTTCATTAAAATTCGTTAATTTCCTGATTTTTGGTGAATTTTTAAGTAAAGGGAGGAGTCAAAATGTGTATACACTTTGAGCGTCGGCATTCATTTTGCGACCACGTGTGGTTAATTTAAATTAAAGTTCAATCACATGGTTACATTATCAATAATCATGTAATTAAACCCATTGAAAATTTACCGATATTGTAAACACATTCTGTTTACATTAAGCCTGTAGTGTTTTTTAGTGATGCAATGTTGTCAACTGAGGTTTTAAAAAAACCCGCGAGATCAGGAGAAAGAAATGTCCAGAAAATAAAAAACCGGATAAAATACTGTTAAAAACTCGCTCAATACATGTTACTGTGACATAGGTTGACATATATTCGGCGGGTTTTTAATAGTATTTTGTATAGTTTTTTATTTATAACACCATTTTCCAAACTTACGGTGTTAAAGAGGGTGTGAGACGCCATCTTGAATTTTCGAATACATCGGTAAACACTGTATGTTTTTCGAGCTGAATAAATATGTTACATTGAATAAAAACACGAAAAATATATCCAGTTTGGCAGAAAAGTAACTTATCTTGCCTTTGATAACATTTATTTGTTATACATCGGTAAACACTGTATGGTTTTCGAGCTGAATAAACATGTTACATTGAATAAAAACACGAAAAATATATCCAGTTAGGTAGAAAAGTAACTTATCTTGCCTTTGATAACATTTATTTGTTATATATTTGTTTTTTGACAACTTTTTCGAATCTATGTGTACAGTAATACAAACCCCTGAATAAATATGTTACATTGAATAAAAACACGAAAAATATATCCAGTTTGGCAGAAAAGTAACTTATCTTGCCTTTGATAACATTTATTTGTTATATATTTGTTTTTTGACAACTTTTTCGAATCTATGTGTACAGTAATACAAACCCAAACTTCGGAGGTTGGAATCCCCCCCACCTAAAATGTACTTGGAAAAATCGATTTTATAGTGAGATTTAAGAATGGTTAGTCGAAGAAAAGGTGAAAAACAAAACAAATAATCAATAAATAATTGTTACCAAAGGCAATAAATGCTACTTTTTTTTACTTACATTGAATATTTTCAAGCGCTTTTCTTTATTTTTCTAATAATCTAATGCGGGTGTGTGAGTGCAAAATACCTCCAGATTTTCTAGAATTTCCCGCTAGATTGTAAACGAAATCTCCAGATATAGCAGGAAAACCGCTAAATTGTCACACTGGTCACGTGACAGGAAGCGGTAATAAATAATTGTCCCTAAATAAAAAAATGGCCTCTCGGTACAAAGAAATCCACCTATTTATCATAGAAAAATTAAGTATAATGTTATAATTAAAAAGAAATATATAAAAACACACATGGATATAGTAAACATATTATACCAAAACGTGGAAGCCATCCGTCCAGTGGTTTTTTAGACAATTAATTCCGAACGAACCAATATTTACATTTTTATATATATAGATATATATATATATATAGTTTATATAAAATTGCTTCCATAATGCAACAGAAATATAAATATATCACACAAACTATATATATATATCATCCACATACAGCACCGTTTCGTTGTATCACAACTCATCACTGCGGCTAGAACTACACCTTTTCCTAGCCGTGAATCGAACCTACAACCGTCGTGTTGATAGTCGGCAGCTCTAACCACTGAGCCACTCAGTGCCTGTAAATATTTCTCCTCAAATGTCTATTAAATTAACATTTGCCCGTCACACAGTGCTCAAACTATCAGTTTGTTTACAAATAAATAGTGGGCTTCACTTAATCGCTAAAATACGCGACGGGTGAAAATATATTTACAAAGTGCTTAACCCAAAGAGTGGGGGGGCTTAATAATCATCCCCATACAGTGCTGTTTCGTTGTATCACAACTCATCAGTGCGGCTAGACATACACTTTTTCCCAGCCGTGGATCGAATCTACAACCGTCATATATATATATATATATATATATATATATATATATATATATATATATATATATATATATATATATATATATATACACACAATACATGTAAGGAGATAAATAAGGATTCTTTAAATGGAAACTTTTCGATTATAATAGAAAGCTCAACATGCGGGTGGAGCTTAGATACAAGGTGAAAAGATATCGATAATAGAAAAATATATACAGATGCATATAAATGATAATATATACGCATCAGTATCTGTTACAAATAGCAAATAAAATGTTATTTTACGCATTGTGTTAACCATTTTTCAAGTGTAATCAACTTTGAAATAATATTCCTAATATTTTTATTTTCATTTTAGTTTTAAAGAACGTGGAGCCAGATATGCACTGAAAATGCTGAGTGAGGTAGGTTGATAGGTAGATATAAAATTGCTTCCATAATGCAACAGAAACATATTGGATAAAGTATTGGCATGATTCCAGAGAAATAATATTCCCGGGAATTACCACCATTGCATTAATAAAGAAAACAGAGAAGATTTGAAGATTATTTATTTGCGTGTAAAGCCGACTTTGGATAAAACAAATTGAAGAAACAGCCAATTTTAAACGATTATTTGTTATTCATTTTTAAAGGTTTTTCGATGTGATTAAGACTTACTTTGTGCCTTTTTTCGTATGGGCATTTTTATTGATAGCACACACAGGAAACTCTAGTCCCCTTCAAAATAATCTCCTCCGGCTACAATGCACTTTGAAAATGGAAGTCCTCTTATGTGAGCATTTCAATGGCCCTCGTCACAGCCTTTTTCATCTCCTCAATTCTCTTATAACGATAGCCTCTAAGGTTTTCCTAGACCTTAGGGAATAACCAAGAGTTACATCATCCCTCAGAGACTTCCTACCTTCCTTGAATCTCTTATGCAACTCAAAAACTGATGCTCGATTCATGCAAGATTGTCCAACAGCAGTCTGATGCGTTTCTGTGGTATTTTTCCCCAAGTTTATAACATAAATTTACTGCATACTGTTCTTCTAAAGTGTCCTCACGTCCAGATTGCATTTTTTAAATTCACCAACTGTGATAATCAGGTTTCAGTAGGGTGTATTCCAATACCTGCTGTAATTAATTTAAACCTGAAATCATAAAGATTGGTCAGTTCTCTCATAAGATGCATAGCAATAGCATACTGGATTTTCAGGAGTCTACGACAATTTTAAATGCTTGTACAAAAAAAGTCTGGAAACTTATTGAAGGCACCTTGTATATCAACTTTAATGGCTATCTTCGGTACTATGCAACAGAAGAAAAAGTGTTAGTAATAAAATATGTGCGGGGATTTGGACGAGAAAAACGGTTTGAGAGTCCATGTGAAGGATAAATATCTGGTTGTAGGGAATGGGGAAGAGTTCTAGAATGAAGGAGATAGGAAAATGTCCATGCATACATATACCTATTTACTTGCCTCCCCACGAGGGTAGTCTGAGTCCATGTGTGCTTTGTGTGCTTTGTGTGTGTGTGTGTGCTTTGTGTGTGTGTGTGTGTGTGTGTGTGTGTGTGTGTGTGTGTGTGTGTGTGTGTGTGTGTGTGTGTGTGTGTGTGTGTGTTGCTGGTGTTAGGAAAAAGTCCACGTTCAGAGGTCAACCATCTTGAATATTGAACCTTTCTTGTTGATGCTAGAGTTTGTAGCTAGGTGGGTTTTGATTTGTGTCCCAAGAGAGAAGTTTGATAGTTGAATGAAGCAGCAAGGATGAGTTAGACAGCTGTGCCTTCTCGCAATGAAAAGATGAATTATATATTGCTTCTGATGTAGTAAAATTCGAAATTCATGTTTGCTCAAATCAGGGCTCCAGCTTAGAAGTCAAGCAGTTCAAACTTCGTTAATGGTGGTTTTTGCTGCCGTTGTTCCTATTTACTTGCCTCCCCACGAGAGCAGAGTTAGACACAAGGTCAGTTTTTAATGTGGGGAATACCCAGCTCCTAAAAAAGGGGAACTGTGTGTAGGAACAAAAATAAAAATTGTCTCAGTCATGTAGGATTTCTCCTCCACTAATCGAGGACAGAAAGGTGGCGTGTAACATCATGCCAAGAAATGCTGTTGTTATTTCTGCCGCTTGTAGTTCTACTATTACATTTTTACTGGGGAAGGTGGGGGACACCGATTATTAAGGCCCAAAAGTCACTCGAGGATAAGGGTTAATGGGTGTCAAGAGATCCATAAGGGAACATGAAAGTCCAATTAATAAAATTACATTACATCTTAAAGTCTATTTATTTTTGTTTAAAAAATAAAGAAAACCCTTTATTTCAGTGTTTGAGAATTATTCTCTAATGTGTTTTGCCTTTAAAGGAACAAAAGAAGAAAGGTGTGATTGCGGCCAGTGCAGGCAACCATGCTTTAGCCCTCTCCTACCACGGCAATGACCTTGGTGTTCCAGTCACAGTCATCATGCCTGTCATCGCGCCAATTATGAAAATCCAAGCGTGTCAATTATATAACGCCAACGTCACCATTAAAGGCGACGATATCAGTGAGGTATCTACCATTTGCATTGTTTCTTTTCAACCTTGATAAAGACCGTTTTTTTTATTCTTAAAGACAAACGTTTTGCAAATACTATTCCAATAACATGAAATAAAGATTATTTTTTTATTAAAAGGAAGACATGCTGTTGTTTTGGATAGAATAAGGATCACTATTTATGTACATATTTATAGGCACCGCCAAAAATGGCTGAAAAATCAAGTTGTTGTTGTTTTTTAAAACGAAATTAAATTTATTAAAATCCATTATTTCTGAATAACTTTTTTTTTCAGAAAGATAAAACCCTGAATTTTATCATATAGAAAGCAGAATAATGTAAAACTTTTTCTACTATTTTTAATTAAATTATAAATGTTAAATTTTCCCCAAAAGTTAACAATTGGCGTTTTTTGTTTTGCGCAAAAAGCGTATATAAATAGTTAAAAAAAAAAAAAAAAAAGAAAAAAAAAGGTTTTTGAAAGAATTAATTTGTTTATTTCTTGTCTAACTAGGATTTAGGGTGATTTTTTATGAGAATATGCAAAAATATTATGATATAAGTACCTGGATTTCAAATAATTCCATTTATTCATATAGGCAACCAGTTACTTCGAGTCGATTTGATTACTCTGTTTACAAACTTTACATTTGTTCTTGATAAAAAGCAAACTACGGAAGACCAAAACGACAAAAAAAAAACTTATTTTTCAGTGACGAAAATTTCAATGTATTATTAACGCTGAGGCTGGCCAGTACCAGATGGGTGACCATTTGTATGAGTTTGGTTTTTAATGTGTATGTGTGTGGGGGCCAGGCTCTCCAAAATGGGGAGGGGAGCAATTTAAAGCAGAATAAAAAAAATTATTTCAGCGCGTTTGGTCCACCGTAGTCGAAAGGCGGCAAACGTTTCCAAACTGGATCGAAAAAATTATGATATTTTTAACACAAAGGGCAAAATATTTATCGAATTTTTTTTTGTATCGATTCTTCAAAGCATGCCCTGTTTAATAATGGTCATGCATTATTCGGCTCGCTAAAAAGAAATTGTTAATTTATTTATCAAAGATTTTAAAATAGCTTTTTTCGTATAAATATTTTTAAAAAAATTTTTTTGTTTTGCTTAACTTAAATTAATTATTTTACTTAACATATTCACCGAATTTCACACTTCAAAACTCAAAAGCAGGGTAATTAAACACAGTCGAAGTTCTGATATTCAGACATCAAAATAAGGTATGCAAACAATTTTTTTAATCTATAATGCCGTCCCTTACAACAACACAATATGTTTTGTTCAGTTTCAGATGATTATTTTAAGCATATTTGGAACCCCTCAAAACAAGGGGGGTTGTAAGCAAAAAAATATATATATATAAATATTGTTTATGAAAAATAAGTACACTGTTATAAAGTTCATTCTTCTCTTAATAATCGCTGAAAAATTCGTATTGATTGGATAATTACCTGATTTTTAGTAGATTTTTAAAAAGACGGTCCGTCAAAAAGTACTTGCCTGCCCCCTCCCCAGTTTTGGCGGTGCCTATGCTAATAACAACATATTATTTTCTCTGTTGTTACTTACTTCTGTCTATTATGCTCGTAAACATTGTCGGAAGAAACTGAAATGTTGGAAATCTCTCTAAATTAGTATTTTATACATATCATTTAAATTTCATTAAATTCATTTCATTTAAGATATATGAGAGGTGTTCCAAAAGTAATGACTCCTATTTTTTATTCCGCTCGAATGGATCAGAGGGGACTACAAATTACATTGTTATGATGACTAAATTTACGCATTTATGACCTGAAAGTTACATCTGTTTGTTGCAGATACTGACGATGTAAGACTCTAAGAAAGCGACCCCTTCACGGACGTGTGTCAAAAGCAGAGATGCGTTATTAAATTTCTGACAAAAGTGCATTGAGAATGGTGATGACTATGTAGAAAAATAAATTCTGGAGCACAAAAGTGCACTCATTTTAATGATACTACTCCTGTCTTCGTAGCTCTTCAATTTTTTAAGTTAAAAAATAGGAGTCTTTACTTTTGTAACAACCCTCGTGCGTATTTGAACTTTTAATAGGCTTCTCTCCTCATATGTCATTTAGAGGTGGGAGAACATAGATATTCAGTTCATTGGGAATACATAGAGATTCCGGATCACTTCCATTGTCTTCCCCAGAATATGTTGTACATATGATTTAAATTTTATAAAAGTCGGATATATTTGAAGTTTTAAGAGCATATATATTTATACAAGACCTGTTGTATCATGAATAAAGTAATGGATAAAATTCAGTTGTAAAAATGTCACTCTTCTTGAGGTTGAATTACTTCTACCCAGTCATGGCTGATGGAACAAGAGCATGCTACCCCTGTGGATTAAATAAAGGATTCCATTTAACATCCAGTGCAGATTCCCGAGTTTGACAGAAAATTCCTGAATTCAACAAGATACACCTGAAGAATATATAATAGAATGAAGGCAAAACATGTGGTATAAATTTTTGGAACTAATATTCTCATCTTGGATATTATTTTTATAACGTTTCGACCGATGTAACCTTCATCAGGTGCATTTTGTCGAACTCATGAATGTTTATGTCGAATTCAAGAATCTGGAAGATATCATGAATAATTTTTATTTTATTCTTATTTAATATCACTTGTAGTGAGGATTGAACCTTCAACCTCCGTAAAACTTTCACTTAACAACTTTATTGCGCCAGGTGCTCAAACTAACATGTGACGCAACGGATAAATGGATTAAGCAACAATTAATTACTCAAAACTTCTACGTGATCATGAATGATGAAGAAAAAAAACAATCTCATCTGCTGGCTGAAATAAAGAGCTCTGTTCGAAATTTTGTGCAGATTCCCAAATTCGATATAAAGATTTGCTATTTCAAGAGTGCTACTTCATTTTATAAAGGTATTAACTAGAACCCTCGAGTTTGAATGTACACATCTGAAGAAGTTTATAGATTACACTGGCCTGAGATCGGAGATTAGGTTGGTTGGTTGGTTGGTTATTTTTGTTTTATGGCATATCAACCCTTGTCAGGTTATTTAATGCCGAATCCAGTTATTTTGCAGAAAAATTTTTTAATAGAATATATTTTTTGTTTCAAGTCGGTTTCTATTTAACCCATAGTTGGGACCCTAACAGGGTCCGGGTCAGAGTGGACCTGGGAGCAATGGAAATTAAAGGTTGGCTCCACACTCCCCAAAACCCGCAAGCTGGGGCCTCACCATCGGATATAGTTTAACGGGTGCCCGGAAAACTCGTCCCGGGAAAACTCGTCTCCGGAAAACTTGTACCCAAAAAACTCCCCCCCCCTTTTTACTAGGTAGGAAAACTGGTCCCTTATTGAATAAATATCGATTGAAAACGCATTTTATTACCGTTCTTGAAGGAGATATTGTTTTTAAAAGAAACTATGCACCCCCATAATATTTTTAAAAATTATTTTTAACGCTTGCTTAAAAAAAATAAACTTGATCACGGAGTCAAGATACGAAAAACGAAACCAAATATTTATTTAAAAAATACTCTAGTTTTAACACTTTTTGTGTCATTACGAAAAAAAGAAAGAAAGAAAACACGTATTATCAAAGAAAGCAATTATTTTATTTAGAAGAATTAATTCAGTTTAAATAATAATTCTTGTGTTATTACAAAACAAAAAAGAAAACACGGTCTTGTGTAATTTTGGTATCGCGCTGAAATAATAACGTTATTATTTCGAAAGTCATTCTTAACATCGGGAGGGGAGGGTATCGTTTAAAAGTCATTTCGGGGGCACTTGTGCAGTACTTAAAAATATACAAATTTATTTTCTTTTGGAGGTGGGGGAGGCTCGTTTTAAAACTATATCTACCTCAGTATTTTCTTTAATTTTCGGACATTTTTTGTTAAAAATTATTTACTAAGTAATGTCGAGTCTGACATTACTTGTTATTTCTTTTTAATTAAATAAACTCTTTAAAATAAGTTTAAACACCAAAAAATTACAAAGCTAGGTAGAAAACGAAAACTTAGAAAAATCAATTTATTTTTTTTTAAACAATAAACATTATTATTTTTAACGCTTAAACAATAAACATTATTATTTTTAAACATAATAATAAACATTTTTTTAAATATTATTGGATGTGCATTATTACCTAAAAATATACAAATTTATTTTCTTTGGGGGGGGGCTCGTTTTAAAACTATATCTACCTTAATATTTTCTTTAATTTTCTATTTTTGAGCAATTATCCTCCTAAGACGTGATCCTCTTATGTCGGACATTTTTTGTTCATAAGGAACACTCGACATTACTTTATTTTCTTTTTTTAACTAAATAAACTCTTTAAAATCAGTTGAAATACCAAAAACTTTCAAAGCTAGGTAGAAAACTAAAACTTAGAAAAATTAATTTAATTTTTTTTAAAATAACAGTAAACAAGTAAAAATATTTTTAAAAAATATTATGGGATGTGTATTCTCTTTTAAAAACAATATCTTCTTCAAGAACGGTCATAAAATGTGTTTTCAATCGATATTTATTCAATAAGGGACCAGTTTTCCTACCTAGCAAAAGGGGACGAGTTTTCCGGAGACGAGTTTTCCGGAGACGAGTTTTCCGGAGACAAGTTTTCCGGGGACGAGTTTTCCTAAATTCGTTCTACGCACATGTGTTGTCTCTGAAAAAGAAAAGCAAACAAAAACTACAGGAAAAAAGGAAGTAAAATCGCTGTGTTCGGTTTTTGTAGTATGTGTGAATTTTCTTAAATAAATATTACTTGCGCTGTGATTGGTTGAAATAAATTGCAGATTTCAGTTTTTTGTCCAAACGAAAGTTGATGTATAAAAAGAAATTTCGCTTCTGCTTCCAACAGATTCGTCATAAAATTCCAATTAAGAAAAGTTGTTTGATCTTGTTATTGGGCTTCGTTTTAATTTGCTCCCCGGACAGAGTTATAAACAATACATCTATACTATAGAATAAAATGTTTTATTTTTATTTTTCAGTCTCGTATGTACGCATTGCAAATAGCGAAAGAACAGGGCTTGACTTACATTAATGGGTAAGTTTAGATGAAAGCCGGTCGAATGACGAATAAAGAAGCAGACGTTAATAATTAAAATTAGCGTCACGTGATAAAATTGTATTTTTATTATTTTTAAATGTTGTTACTGGTTTCATACGTGATGTTATTACTTTTAAATTATTGCGTTTTAATAAATAACACGAAAATAATTGCGCGAGCCTTTTCTAGTCTCACACAAAAACACGAGTTCACATCTCAAGCTATATTACTTGTAATACACATACGCGCACACAAACATATGTGTGCACGTCCACACACGTACATATATTCACGTTCGCGTATATACACTCACATTCACGTGTATACACACACACGCTAACGTACACACATGTACTCACACACGCACACACATACGCACACAAGGACAACGTCACTTCCCCTTTCAAAGGAAATCCACACATGCGCAAAAGACCACCGGAAACAAGTATAAAAGCAAGAGCAATAAGCAGCTTCTTCCTTTTAGGACCAGCTTTCGAACTGTACGGTCTACGGACCGACAGCGTGCCTTTTCGACACGCGTGCGCACGCGCGTGCCTCACACCACTTGCTACGATGTGGGACAAAAAGCTAACAGACCATACGTACAGTTTATACGCTTTCTCTCTCCATGAACTGGATTGACATTCTCACTCTTTCTCTCTCTACATATACAACTTGTCCCTGAGAATAGCTTCGCGTAGCTGACTGCTAACTGATGTCAACCCTCTATCCTTTGTCTTTGTCTACACGCTGGACTATCATTCTCATTTCTACTACATCACTCACTTCTCTTCCCACGCGTGAACAAACGATAGTGAGATTAACACACATTTCCTTTTCTTTCTACACCACCAGTCCCGCAACAAACGATGGTTACACCCGCGCGGACATGAACACGTGTCATATCTAAAACATTCATTCTTTCAACAGTAAATAAACGACACGTTTATCTTATCCATCAATTGAGTTTTTGTTTCCTTCAATTCCATTCGTTTCATTATTTTCTTTTGTAACGGGATTGGGATTTATATATCTTAGTCCTCTACATAATATATTTTAAAACCAATTTTTTTTTTTCAAAATTAATTTTAAAACCCAGCATCTAACAATTACGTATGAAACAAGTAATAACATTTTAATATTTTTTCTGTAACAGTGCGAGAACGTTCTTTTGGCGTCTGAGTACACGTGCATGTTTCTTGGCTATCTTTTGAAATTCTCTTGTTTTCTCCAGCTTTTTAGTTCGTTTACTTTTATCATGTGAAGATTTTTTGATGGAGAAGCGAAATGTTTGTGATACATATGGAACATATGGATTATTATTGGCTCACATGGAGCTTTCACACAAGTCAACAAACGATCTGATTGGAAACCTGTGGTATTCTCTGGAAGCTGAGTGACAATAAGTCTCCCCAGACGTCCAGCCCTCTCCACCTCCTTTGATAGCATTTGCAAATGAATTTGCATCATCGCAACAGCCGCTTACCATTGATTTCTCGCTAGTAGTGGCCATTGGTTTATACTGAAATTTGAGTGGCACTCAGCCTCTCCAAGGTCCCAGTTCTCTTTGCGCTTGTCCAGCCGAGGTCTGGTTGGCGCTCGCTTCTTGGTCTTTCAGTCCTTATTGATCCTTCTCGGCCCTTTGGTATCATTTTTTTGGGGGGGAGGGGGGGATCGGTGATGAAACAATGGGGGGGAATGCATGATGGGGGGGGGTGTAGAACTTGTAAATATGCAGTTTCTGTGTTCTTCATTCTCCGTAACGCTTATTCGTTATATTGTCTTGTATTATTCTCCGCATTCAAGGGTTTTCCTTAATATTTCAGTCATTTTCATTATCGTTAGTCGTTGTACTTTTGCAGTTATTCCTCTGATTCCAATTTCTGACATTCTTTTTTCAAAGTTTTTCGGGATTGTTCCTAGTGCTCCTACTATTATCGGTACTATTTGGACTTTCTTCATCATCCAAATCCCTTTTAACTCTCTGGCTAGCTCTGTGTATTTGCTTCGTTTCTCCTTTTCTTTCATACTCACCCTGTGATCAGCTGGGACTGCAAAGTCAACGATTTGACAGGATTTTTCTTTCTTGTTAATTATTACGACATCTGGTCTTCTTGCTTGGATGGGTTTTTCCGTCTGTATGTCCATGTTCCATAGGATTTTGTGGTTCTCGTTTTCAAGTACTGTTGCAGGTTTATGCTTGTACGATTTGTCTGTATGCTCAAAATGCAGTCGTTTACACAATTTCCAGTGTACCACTCTCCCCACTTGGTCATGCCTGTTTTTGTATTCCTTTTGGGCAAGTTTGCTGCATTCGCTTACTATATGGTTTATCGTTTCGTCTTTTTGTCCACAGAGTCTGCATTTGCTGTTTTCTTGTGTTTTATCGATCCTTGCTTTGATATGGTTGGTTCTTATCGAGTTATCTTGTGCTGCAGTTATTAGAGATTCTGTTTCTCGGTTTATATGTCCTTTTCGCATCCATGTCCAGGTGTTTTCATTATTCTCATCTTTTGTCATTCTTATGAATCTTCTGTGGAGTTGTTTCTCTTCCCACTTCTCTTTTCTCGTTTTGTCATTTGTCTCTCTGTTTTCTGTTTTTTTATTTTTTTTCAGTATCTCTCGCTGCCATAATTATTCTTTCAGTGTTTTGCATTATGTATTTTTTCTAGTTCTTTTGTCGTGTCCTTCACACAGTCTTCTATAGAGATCAGTCCCCTCCCACCATCTTTCCTTTTCACGTAGAGTCTGTCAATATCGTCCTTTGGGTGTAGTGCATTATGCATGGTCATGAGTTTCCTGGTTTTCTGGTCGAGTTGTCTCAGTTCTTCTTTTGTCCACCCTATAAACGGCCCAGAGTATCTTACTAGTGATACTGCCCATGTATTAATACCTTTTATTAGGTTTCTACTATATAATTTAGTTTCCGGGAGTTTTCTTGTTCTCCTGAGGTATTCCTTTCCAACTTTCTCTTTCATTTCTGTTGCTCTGATGGTGTCCACTTCCAGAATTCCCATGTATTTATAGTAGTCTTGTTCCCCTAGTGCCCTCATTTCTGTTTGGTTGGGTAGTTCCATGCCTTCTGTCGTTTCCAGTTTTCCCTTTCTTATAACTAGTTGTGCGCACTTTTCCATTCCAAATTCCATTTGGATATCTTGGCTGAAGATTCTGGAGGTGTTAATTAGTGTCTCTAGCTCCTTTTTGGTCCATGCAAAAAGTTTCAGATTGTCCATGTACATCAGGTGGTTCATTTTTTCCTCTGAACTTGTATCCGGCTTGGCACTTTCTCAGAATACTGTTTAAGAGCGTCATGGCTATGATGAACAGAAGTGGTGATAGTCTCCTTGGAAGATGCCTCTTTGTATGTTAATTTCTGTTATGTGTTGTGCATCAGCTGTCAATTCCAATCTCCATGTTTTCATTGCATATTATTATTATCATTATTATTATTATTATTATTATTATTATTATTATTATTATTTATTTATTTATTTTATTATTATTATTATTATTATTTATTTATTTTATTATCATTATTATTAATGTTATTATTATTATTATTTATTTTATTATTATTATCATTATTATTAATACTATTATTATTATTATTATCATTATTATTAATATTATTATATTATTATCATTATTATTAATATTATTATTATTATTTATTTATTTATTTTATTATTATTATCATTATTATTAATATTATTATTATTATTATCATTATTATTAATATTATTATATTATTATCATTATTATTAATATTAATATTATCATTATTATTATTATTAGTATTAATATTAATATTATTATTATTATTAATACTATCATTATTATTATTATTATTATTATTATTATAACACATAGAAGATCGTTCATGTATTTATGTGTGTGAATAAATTAAAGGTCGACTTACGATCAAATATTTAAGAGGTCATCATGACATCATTTATCGACTTTATCCATTTTTTTCTAGTTCCCATTGTTATTGATTATATTTTATTTCTCGCCTATTTCTGTCTCCATAGGTATGACCATCCACATATCTTGGCTGGTGCTGGCACAATGGGTCTCGAAATTGTCGACCAAGTCCCTGACCTCGATGCCTGCATCATTCCCATTGGAGGTGGAGGACTCATTGCCGGTAGTGCTGTCGCCCTCAAGTTCTTCGTGCCAACCTGTAAAATATATGCAAGTCCTTCGTCTTCTATTCCTTGTTTTGCTTAATTCTATTTTAATACAAACATTTTATTTATGTACCAGCGTACAAATTCTGCCCCAATCCCCACCGACAAACCTTCTTAACAAAAACTCGTTTTCTACAAATACTGCAAAGAACTTTGTTTTTTACTTTGTGTACCTAAAATCAAACGGAATTTTCATGAACAAAGTTTCTTTCTGAAAACTTCTCACCGATGGAACACATTATTGCGAGAATATTTCTCTACAGATTACAAAATTATCGTTTTTCAGTCTAATGCCAACAAATATCTATCATGTCGTCCTGTGAATCAATCCTTTCATAATATTGTTCTATCATCCAGTTAAAAATCTCACTAATACTAAGAGTCGCCACTTATCAAGGCACAAATACCACTCAAGATAAGGATTAATGGGTGTCAGATAGATGGTGAGATCATGCAGTGATGATTAGTAATGGCGATGGAAGTTTGGCAGAAGGCAATTATTTAAGAGAAAAGCTCAACAAAAATTTGTTCACATTAAACTTGAAAACGATAATTGTAGTCAGTTGGGAAGCAGCTCTGCGGTATTTTGTTCCACAGACAAGCACTTCTAAGAAAGAAACAGCTCATAGAAGTTTTGTTTAGTTTTAGGCACAGAGAGAGAGAAAGAAAAATTACTAACAGTTAAAAGAAAGCCTTCTTTCAAAAATGACGGGTAAAATATGCTTCACCAGTGTTCGTACTGATGTCATATATATAAAATTATTATTTCATATATAAATTGGTATTCTCATTTCTGAGAGTCTAGAAAAAAAAAAAAACTACCGTTGAGTTGTTATTTAAAGTTGATTTGTGATAACTTTTCTCTTATTGCAATTACAAGTATTTAATATACATAGAAATCATAGTAGCACTCAAGAGACCTTCGTTATAATTAGGTAAGCTCTTTAGGAAAAATACTATTAAACTATGTCTCTACACTTCTCGCATATCGGTTACGCATCTGCGGAATTCCGAGATTCACGTTGTTGGTTAGGCGACTAACATTTATAAACATAATTTAAAATCATACGTGCTCTCTTTTGGTGTCTCATGCATCGGCAGTGATTCTGAAATCAAAAGGCGACAAAGCAACCTCAAACGATTAAGGAACACATTCTTAGTGGAAATTGACGGTTTTATTCAGCTAAGTTCGTGTCTGCTGTATAAAAACAAAGGTGTGACAAAGAGAGAGAATACGACAGGAGATCCACAGTTTTGTTCAAACGAATTTTAAAACAGCTTAGCCATGCAACGTTGTCATTACATGTTAACACAGACCCATGCAGAGACAGTCGCAAAGAAACAAAAAAGTAAAGAAATTCGACTTGGCTTTCTCCATTGGCATAAAAGGCATTTATTCATGGTACTTTCCAAAATAATGCATTGCATCTTGTTTTAAAATTCTGTTAGTTTGCCATGTACTTAAAAAAAAACCCTGCTATCTCGACACATCCCATCCAGTCCCTCATGCCGTCATATGTCCATCTCTCATCAGCCGCTATTTTGGTCCTCTCCCCATGTGGTGTTTTTTTTTTCTCTGCTTTTCTTTCCCTTTTCTTCCTTCACTGTGATGTCAGTTTGCATAGTGACTTGGTCATATGCATACTTGTCATGTGACTGTTGCAGATAAATACATGTCAGCAACTCTGTTATAGTAATATCTGGTCACGACATTTATTCATTGGAGACTGGCTGATTTTGCTTTCTCATATCCGCCATCTTATGTCATTTACGTTGAGTTATTGTTCCCATGTGAGACGATTAACCGTCTGAACCGGACTTACTTCGCATTTCGTTTACATGACAAACTTCTCTTTAGATGTGGATTTATTGTATTATTTGAATTATTCAGATTACTGTTCTCATCTTGAGTGTTATTTTCACAACGTTTTCATCGATATAGCTCGAACTTCACGTGTCTCTTGTCGAATGGTGGAAGCTTTTTGCTGAACTCAAGACCCTGAACAGTTGCTTTCATTATTACCATCAGTTGTATAGTCACAGTCTTCCCTTTGATTCTAATTTCTCCTTATCTTTTTTCGAGGTTTTTCAGGACTGTTTCTAGTATTCTAACAATTGATATTATATTGACTTTCTTCATGTTCCATATTGTTATCATTATAATTATTATTATTAGTAGTAGTAGTAGTAGTAGTATTGCACTCACTAGGAGTTCTCACACATATCATCATCAGAGATTGCTCACTGACAACAACCTGAAGTCTGAGTGACAACAAGTCTCTGCAGATTTCGAGTACTCATCAATTCAGTCGATAATTTTGCAAATAAATTTGCATCATCGCAACAGCTGTTTTCCATTGACTTCTCATTCATTATTATTATTATTATTACTATTATTATTATTATTATTATTATCATCATCATTATCATTATTATCATTATTTTTTTTTTTTTTTTTTCAGGGTGTTGAATCTGAATGTTGCGCCAGTTTCACGGAAGCTTTAAAGCATGGAGAACCCGTATACACAAAACCCCAATCAACGTTGGCCGATGGTAAAAAAAGAATGCATTCGCACATGTGACGATACAGATGATTTAATCTTTTGATTTTGTTTGTAAACTAGGATTAATAAACCTCACATTAAAACAAATCAGTACAGATTGAATCCGCCTGTAACATTTCAAAATAAAAAAAAAATAATCTGAAATACTTTTTATCAAAGAAAATGTATTACTGAAATTTGATATGCAAGTAAATGTTAGAAAGAAAAAGTTCACTATTTATTCCAATTTTTTAATGTGTTTACGGTATAGCGTCTAAGTCTCACATCTATAAAGGAGGGGGGGGGAGGATTACTGCGTTGTACACTTTCAGTTTTGTATTCTAACTTATGTTGTGCTGACTGAACACTGTTTTGGAGTCTTTGTAAAGTTCGGCTTGCTTTACTAATTCGTGCATAGATTTCACTGTCCAAGGAGCCGTTACAGAAGATGTTGTTTCCTAGATATTTAGAGTGTTTCACATTCTTCAGTTGAGTGTCGTCAATGATGATGGTCGGGATTTGGTGGTTTGTTTCTGGTGCAGGTTGACAAAGTACCTCAATTTTACTAAGGTTGATTGTTAGGCCATATAGTTTGGAAGCTTCTGAAAAGCAGTTTAACATAAATTGCAGATGAGATTCAGAAAGTGCAACACAGAGCACAGTCGCTGACAAAGAGAATTTCTTAGATGAGGTCTGGAAGGCTCTCGGTCTTGGAATTGAGTTGATGCAGATCAAAAAGTGAGCCATCCAGACGGTAGCGAATGTAGACTCCTTGCTCCAAATCTTTCACTGTGTGAGACAGAATGCGAGTGAAGAAATTGTTGAAGAGTATTGGTGCTAGTATGCAGTCTTACATCATTCCATCGCTGATCTCAAAAGTCTCAGATTCTATGCCATTGTGGAGAATTTGACCTATCATGCCATCATGGAAGAGCCTAATCATTGAAATAAATCTCAGTGGACATCCAGTATGCCCAAGCATAGTCCCAAGAGCCTTCCTGCTCACTGTGTCAAAAGCCTTCATAAAGTCAATGAAGACTGTACAGAGACATGTTTTATTCTATACACTTCTCTTGAAGTTGTTTCAAAGCAAAAATTATATCGATGATGCTTTTCCCAGATCTAAAACTGCATTGTACCTCTGGCAAGTTCTTTTCAGAGACAGTGATGAGTCGATTGAAAATGACTCTGGCAAATACTTTCCCAGCGATGGAAAGAAGTGATATACCTCTGTAATTTGCACAATCAGTTTTGCTACCCTTTTTCTTATAAAGGGAAACGATCAAGGCATCTTGAAAGTCATCTGGCATCTTCTTCTCCTTCCAGATACTTTGCAATAGATTATGAAAGACTTTAAATGCGTTTGGGCTTGATGTCTTGTAGATTTCAGCAGATATTCCCTCCTTTTTAGTTGCTTTGCTTGAGTTTGTGTGGATGATTGTTTTCTTGATTTCTGCCACTGTTGGCAGCTCAGCAATGGTATCCTAAATTACTTGCTCAGGGATCTGATTGTGTACATCCGTGTTGACTGAAGATGGTCCGCTTAGCAGATTCTTAAAGTGTTGTCAGCAATTACAATCCTTCTTGTAAGAAGAGATACTAAAGAAGAGATTGAGGGTTCATTAGTCTAAAATATAAAAAATATAAAGGATATTTTTTACTCTGACATGTTAAAATAAGATCATAAATCAGTTATAAAAGCCATTGATTTTGAAAGGAAATTTAAAGCGAAAACCAGTATTTCTTCTGTATATTTAATAGATATGTTGCATATAGCAGATAAGTAAACTGTTAATGCATGAGATTGCTTTTTTTACCAGGTCTTGCAGTTCCCATGGTTGGTGTCAATGCATTTGCAACTGCATCCAAAGTTGTCGACAAGGTCATCACGGTCAAGTAAATGTCTTTACCTAATATTGAACTTTTTTCTTGAAAACAATATAAAAATTTCAATTCTTTAAATACAATAAATAAAATACGTGGTTGGCCTAATGGATATGATTTCAGACTGTGGAATCAGTGATTCTAACCACTTGACTATGATGTGGACGTTGTTGACACATTATTTCTCAATACTTTTATATAAACATTGTCGAATCCTAGAAATGTGTTAATTTCATCACTATGGGAAAGTAAACGCTTGAAGTTTAATATTTTTTAATAACGTCATAGAATATACTATTTGGATTATTCAAACTACTACTCTCATATTGAATGTTATTCTCGCCACGTTTTAGTCAAAGTAACCTTCATAACCCTAACCATGGGATGTGACAATAGGGAAGTAAATACCGACATGACTCATGATCTGATCATGTCACGTTCAAATTTTGTCAGCATTATAGCACCACTTTCATGATATAAGCTTTCATGTGGTCCTTACCATAAAAAACTAATTCTACACAGAAACAGGGGAGATGTAATTAATGCAAACAATGGAATCGAACTGATTACTTTGTACGAATTTATGTTTTTTATAGAATCCTGGATGAAAAACGTCAACAGATGTAAACAATGAATAGTAAACTTAGTTCTGTTTCTTTCAAACAACACCTGATTTCTCTTTTTTTTATCTGGGAGATCACCACTTATCAAGGTGAGGAGGCTACTCTAGGATAAAGGTTAAGTGGCGAGACAACAAGATCAGTTATGGTGGAACTTGGAAAGTGCATACATTATTTAAAAGAAGGGCTCAATAGGAATTTATACACATTAGATTTGAAGACCATGTTATAGTCAACCGAGAAGCAGAATCACGGTATTATGTTCCGCAGAGAGACATTTCTGGAAAATAAACTTTGCTCATGGAATTTTAGTTTTAGGCACCAATGGGGGGGGGGTGATGGAGGTTGTTGGTGGTTGCTATAGCTTTGCAAGTATTTGTTGTGAACGTTACTGATAATTGTTCAATAACTTTTCATCTTGTTATATTATCTGACCCTACAAATAAATTATGTTATTTGTACAATTCCTTATTAAAATGCCATCACATTCCAGCATACAAACTGAATCAATTCTTTCTTATATTTTAGCGAAAATTTTATTGCTTTGTCCATTTTGCGATTAGTGGAACAAGAAAAGGCAGTTGTGGAAGGAGCCGGTGCTGTTGGTCTGGCCGCGATATTGCAGAATCTGTGTCCAGAATTGCTTGGGAAAAAGTAAGTCTACTTGACTATGATGCAGACACTGATCGATCTTAATGTTAAGATTTTGTAAATATAACCCTATAAATTACAGTGTTATACGAATATATATAATTTTTAAACAAAGTCGATCAAGGTTATCTCCCTTAAATCGAGTCAAACCTAAGGGATATAACTGTTAACATAAAAAAATTTATTTTATGGATTTTTTTTTTTTTTTTTTTTTTCCGTTTTTAATATATCTTATCAATTTTGTATCGATATGGATTCTCAATAATGTTTTAAAACTATAATTCATGGCAGTTATGGCTCCCAGAATCATGACGTATATTACTGTCACATACTTTTGTTAATACATTTTTTTTTAAATATACCACTTTGTCATGATTATTACCGGCTTGCAAAGCTACAAAAAGACTACACACACACACACACGCACGCGCGCGCGCATATATATATATATATATATATATATATATATATATATATATATATATATAAAGCTGTGTGTGTGTGTGTGTGTGTGTGTGTGTGTGTGTGTGTGTGTGTGTGTGTGGTCACGAATAGGCTCCTTGACTATTTTAAAAAACTGATTACATATAATGATAGAAGATGTATCGAGACACAGGAATGGGTATGTTTGATCTGGCAGAACGGTGGTTCATAAAAATTATGGGGCCTGCATTCGCGCCTGGTCCACAAAGTATGGAAATAAAAAATTTAAAATTAAAAAAAAAAACGTTTACAAGTGTTTTTTTTATATAGATGTACATAAGAATATTTTGATAAATATGTTTTAACTTAAATAGGGATGGTATAATAAAATTGTGGGGTCTGCGTTCGCGCCATAGAATGGAAATAAGCACAAACTTTAATAAAGACTTTTCATATCTATCTGCGTAAGTATACTTTGATAATTATGTTTCAGTTTGAAGAAATATGGTATAATAAAATTATGGAGTGTTCGTTCACGCCTGACCTCCATAGAATGGAAATATATCACAAAGTTTAACAAGGTTTGTTTTTTTTTAAATATTGTGAGAAGTGTTTCAGTGTGAACAGGTATGGTATAATAAATTATGGGGTTTATCTATTTTATTTTTACTTTCATCATATTTTGCTTTGGTTGTGATACCCCCCAAATTCGAAGCTATCTCTTTACAACCCTTCCTTTTCATAATCTATCATACTTTCATAAATCAGAGTCCATTTTCTGTAGGCTGTTTTTGAACCCAGTCAACGACGGGTACTTTTGTTAGTATATATATATATATATATATATATATATATATATATATATATATATATATATATATATATATATACAAAATTGATTAGGTCTCTTAAAAACGAAAAAAATAATAAAATTAATTAAAATAGAAACAATAACAGAAAAAAATAATAACGGAATGAATTAAAATAGAAAATAACAATGAATGTTGCCTGTTTTAATCGGTACAGCACTGTACCGATTAAAACAGATAACATTCATTGTTTTTATTTTAATTCATTCTGTTATTACATATAACTACAAGTAAATCCTGACCAAATATTCAAAATAATATAGTATTCACCAATCAAATAAGTGCCGTCAGAATAATTAACTCACGCTGATTTATACAAGGAATTCTGCACTTTATCCATGATATTATCCCTAGTAATAACACTATTTATTACTCCACCAGACTAGATGAATTCTTGTCCTGGAATCCAGTTAGACCAAAAGAAAGATATATTAGAATGTAGTTAACTGGTCAATTAGGTAAAGTGAAATTTATATTTTTGACTTCTTTACTAATGTTTGAAAGGTAAAGAAGAAGAATTTTGGTAGAATATGTGAATATCTATGTATTTCATATAGAAAAAATGTGCTAGCTCGAGGAAAGGGCCCCTTAATTTCTGAGAACTTCGACTGAAGTAAATTGAAACAAAAGTAATAATCATTTGTAAAAAAAATCCAACATTTGTCTATCCATTTGTACAGATGTTCATTATTTTATTAAGTGCTCTTTCATGTAATGCCATAACTAACAATTTTTTTAGCTCGGTTATACTAGTAATTTGCTAATATCTTTCTTTCCTCTGAAGAGAAGAATAGCATTCTTTGAAACTCAGTGGATTAAGGATTTTTTAATAAATTTTTTCAGGGAGTATTCTGTTGAATAATAAATTTCCTTATAAATTTTAATTTACAGTCTGATTTCTTTTCCTTATGACAAACTCTATTTCGTATTGTTTTATTGGGTTTTTTATTTGGTCGAGATTGCTATATAAATATTAATATTTATATAGCAATCTCGACTTATAACTAATATAAATATTAATATTTATATTAGTTATAAGTTTACACTTGCTTTTATCTGTTAAACTTTTCATTCCTATCGCTTGAATTGATTGTATAATTACACTACAGATTCTTTCATTTCTATTTTGATTTATTCCGTTATTACATATGACTCTTTTCATATCTACAGGGTTGTGGTAGCTTTATGTGGCGGTAACATAGATACACCTGCCCTTGGGAGAGTACTGGAACGAGGATTGGCTGCTGATGGAAGATTGATTAAATTTGTGACTACCATCAGCGATCGACCAGGAGGATTGGCTGAACTAACTCGACTTATATCCAGTATCGGAATAAGGTAAGATTCACACTTCTTTATTAAAATGGTACACCCACCAGATCTAGTCGGTTCAACTAGTATATATATATATATATATATATATATATATATATATATATATATATATATATATATATAATTTTCAGAATGAGAAATTATATAATTATTTCCACAGCAAAACAACATCGCAACTCACAAGAGCCATCACAGCCAACAAACCGGAAGTCCAAGATTCGAGTCTCACCCTCATTAGGGCTCATCAGTTAGAGATATCTAAACTCGGAATTCGAAACCCGAGCCTCTTGCCTGCGAGGCAAGTACTCTGCCACATGAGCAAACATGCCCCACACACAAGGAAGTCCATTAACTAACACAGATCAAGCAAACCGCAGTGAAATCCGACTATGGAACAGACCTACTACATCTCGAACAAGGGATGTGGTCATCCAACCAAGCTATAACTCATGGAAAATTCTATGCAGCTTAACTGCCATATTTTGCCTGTTTTATCTTAGTGAGGATTCGTCAAGCTATTGCATGGAGTCAGTGTTGGTTTGTGTTTTTATATATTTGTGTTGGAAAATGACTTATTTTAATTTGTTCTTTGTTTTTGTTTTTTTGCTTACATTTTATTTAATACTAATTATTTAGTTGTTTATTGATTATTATAATTTTAATTTACCTCTTTTGTTGTTGTTATTATTTAAATTTTTTATTTATTTATTTTTGTGTGTGTTGTTATATATATATATATACATATATATATATATATATATATATATATATATAGAGAGAGAGAGAGAGAGAGAGAGAGATAGATAGATAGATAGATAGATAGATAGATAGATAGATAGATAGATAGATAGATAGATAGATAGACAAGAGTAGACATACATAAATAGATAGATGGATAGATAGGTAGATATTAATAGGTGAGGACATACGGATATATTCACAGTAAAGGAACTAGGTATAGAAAGATAGCTGACAATTGGAGAGTTAGACAGAGAAATAGAAATGGAGTTAGGAATAGATATACATAAATAGATAGTTAGACAGATAGTGAGAGGGAGATAGAGTGAGAAATAAGATAGAAAAGGATAGATGTATGTAGAGACAGACGGGTAGTTAGCTATCTAGAGAGGCCGGTGAATAGATAGGGATATAGACAGATAGTGAGATAGATAGATTGAAATATAGATAGGAACACAGAATTATATATATGTGTATGCGTGTGCATGTATGTATGGATGGATATGTATATGTGTCTGTTTGCATGTATATGGGTATATGGTTGTGTGTGTGCATGTAGATAAGTTTTTATGTGTATATATATACACACACACACACACGCACACATACATGACAGGAAAGAATAGACACCCATAGAAACATTTAATTTCAATAAACATATAATTTATACAAAAAATCAAAAATAAATGGTCACAAATTTAATAATTAATACGTGGCTGACATTCCCTTTGTTGTTTTATCTATTTTATTTTTACTTTCATCATATTTTGCTTGGGTTTTGAAACCCCCAAATCCAACCCAAATTTACAACCCTTCCTTTTCATAACCTATCATACTTTCATAAATCAGAATTCATTTTCTGTAGGCTATTTTTGAACCCAGTCAACGACGGGTACTTTTGCTAGTATATATATATATATATATATATATATATATATATATATATATATATATATATATATATATATATATATATATATTAAAAACGAAAAAAAATCCATTAATTAATTTTTTTATATTAGCAGTTATATCCCTTAGATGTGGCCCGATTGAAGGGAGATAACCTTGATTGACTTTCTTATATAAGTATATACATTTCAGGTACGGGCAAAAATGGGCGGGCAAAAATAAGGGGACTTAGTTTTGAAAGCCGATTTATCATAATTTTTTTTGTAGGTTTCCGACAACTTTTTGATTGTATTTGAAAGATTAGAGACTAAAGTTAATTTCCTAAAGGAAAAAAATATTTGTACACGTGAAAAAAAAAGTTATGAAAATGTGTTCACGGCGAGCTAACCATTAAACAATTCAGCTAAATGCTGAAGAAGTTAAATAAATTCATTGTAAAAAGCCTTTAAAAGATAAATATTAGTTTTCTGGGTCTATTTCAAAGATAATTAGTAAAGTAAAGTCCCAATATATTTAATTAAATAAAAAAAAAAAACTTGTTTATACAAAATACAGCTTAATTAGCTCTCAAAAAGCAAGTAATTATGCCGTTCGGCAAAACGCAACCGATAAGTTTTTAAACACGAACATTTCAGCCAATCAAAACGCTGTTTCAAAATGAAGTCATGATTGTAAAAGGAGGTAGAAGTGTCATATTTATCCCCCCCCCCCCCGGACGTGCATTGTTACATTCCTATTTTGATCGTTTGTATCCATTTTTATCATTTTTTAATTTAATTATTTTTTATGTTCCTGTTTTTAAATTAATTTTTTTTTATTGTTCGAGATTATATAAAAATTATGTTACACCGAATGTTTCACATTCTTGCGAGCAAGGAAATTATTAAAATCTTGCATATGAAAATTATGCGAAGTCTGTAATTTTTAAAAAAAAAGTAGAAATATTTTTGCTTTTTATATTTTTTTGTGTGAAAATATTAAATAAACAATGCTTAATTCAATGGTAATATCGGTAGTTTGAGAAATTCATTTTTCTTCGAATTCATTAATACGGACTTTGGGCTTTTTTCGTAATGTTCCTGTAAAAATTTTTTTTTTTTTTATTGTTACAAATTACGATGCTTTATTTATATAAAAAAAGCAAAAATAAATTCTTGCGTTTTTTATTTACTACTGAAAACCATAACTTTAGTAGATGTATTTTTTGTTTAAACAAAATAATACATTTCCACTCAGATGTAAATAAAAATAATTAGTTCATTATATTCCGCGATCATTATTTGATAAATACTGAAAATTTAATTAAAATTCGTTAATTCACTGATTTTTGGTGAATTTTTAAGTAAAGAGAGGGGTCAAAATGTTTATAGATTTGAACATCGCCATTCATTTTGCCGTACCTATTATATTCCTATGACACTATCTAATTTAAAGTGTCATATTTAAAAACATCTTTACATTCAGATCGATACAGCATTGCAGAATGTAGTCGTCTCAAAAATAATAAGAATTACTATAGATTTTGTACGTCCATAATACATGGAGAGTAGACAATGCATTGTGGGTGTGTTATCAGCAGCTCCCGTTACTCTCGCTTCTCCTAATTTGTCCCTCAGTCCTCATTTTTATGAGTGATTTTTCTGATAAAAGGAGACGAAAAAGCTGTATTCTAGGTTGGCAGTATTTTGTGTGAACAGTCGCCAGAGTTATCAGAAATTTTCTGTTTCTATGTATATCCTTGTAACCATGTCACTAGTAAGGGTGTTGGATTTAAACGTTTTTATCTGGGCTGACGTTTTCCGCCTGATAGTCAGGGACCCAAACCTTGGATTAACCACTAAGGAGGCTGTCCTATCAGCAGGTGCAAAGTACTGGGGCTACTATATTGCCATTTAGTGAATGGATTCTGGACCATGCAGTAGCTTCTGGTGGGGCCTCTCGATGCCATACTAGTGGGTAACTGTTACGGCTTTACCTTATCATATATATCATCATATGCTACAAAAAAAATGTATGTCTTCATTTTTTTTCTTTCTTACTTTCCTTCTCTGCCCTGCTTTAAGTAAGTCTGTCGACCTATTCCACAAATCCCAAAACACCATCATTAAAAGTTTCCAGAAACAATACACGATTAAACCTGGATCTCGAATACCATGTCTCCTTCTCCAACATCAGGGGTTTAGGTTCCAACATTCCAGAGGTTTAAACCCAACTACAGGAGACTATTATTCCTAAGCGAAACTGACATTGGATCGACTATTTCCCTAGATGAGTTCGTAGTTAAAGGATATTCTAAATTACCCTATGTGTGTTTCCGTGTTGTACTTGCTCACATTACCGTGTTTATATTTGTTCTCTATCGCCCCCCCCACAACAGTGGAGTTACTATCTTAAAAAGCATATCTGAGAAAATTGACCACATCCTGTCTGCTCATCCTTCAGCTAATATTCACGTCTGTGGAGACTTCAATGTTCACAATGTGGAATGGTTAACCCACTCAAACAAGACATGACGAGGGAAGGTTCTGTCATGATTTCTCCATAGCTTATGGCCTCACTCAGATTGTTCACGAACCCACCCATGTGGTTGACACTGATGGCCAGTATATCAGTCTCCTAGACCTTTTTCTCACAACTTGCCCTGAGCTATGTTCATCTTCCGTTCTGTCTCCACTGGGATCTTCCGACCACTCGGTTTTATCAGTTAAGATAAAAACGAAATGCAATAGATCCTCAGACATACCTCTCCATTTTACGGTCTATCGATACACTATGGCTGGCTGGGATAGCTTCTGTACATTTATATCGGATCTACCTCTGCGTTCTATGTTTAGAAAGTATGTGTCTTCTCTAGTATCAGACCTGACGGAATGGTTAATTGTAGGTATAGACCGTTTCATCTCCTCGAAAAAATTCCAGCAAAAACTTAATAGCCAACCATGGTTCTCTCCAGAATGTGTTGCTACCATTGCGCACAGAAATCACTTTTTCCATTGCTTCTAACGTAATAGATGTACTGAGACTAAAGCCGTTTTCAGGACTGCCAGC
Source organism: Euprymna scolopes (assembly GCF_053919585.1). NCBI lineage: Eukaryota > Metazoa > Mollusca > Cephalopoda > Sepiida > Sepiolidae > Euprymna > Euprymna scolopes. Next base: position 142,994,766 of record NC_136484.1, on the reverse strand, counting down.
AACCACTGTAAAAATGCAAGAGAATTGTATGCTCAGTCCGTCGAGTCCAAAGTAGCTGAGTAGCAGCTTGGTAATCATCAGTTTTTGGCAAATAGCGAACAGGATCCTGAACAGGAGCGTGTGCTCTATCCCAACTATCATCAATGGACCTGAGAACTTTGCAGCTAATTCTAGACTATATCACCAAGGCCGTCAACCCCCAGTATTTCCTCCTGTATCAAAAAACACTCCATGCGGCATACAAATATCTGTGCGTGATGTTGCCAAGCTAATCAAAAACCTTGACTCCAGTAAAGCAACTGGCTCCGACGACATTCCTATTATAGTGCTAAAAAAAGTTTCAACCAGAACTAGCTTCCATACTTACAAAGCTGTTTAAGCGTTGTCTTAAGGAGAATTGCTTCCCAACACCCTGGAAAACCTCGTCAGTACACCTTGTATTCAAGAATTCAGGTGATCGGTCATCAATTATAAGTCTTCTTGTGCGTCATGAGTAAGCTGCTGGAATTTGTATTAAATAGAGAAGTAGTAAACCACCTCAGTAAAATTAAACTTCTTAGATGCATGCAATATGGTTTCCGTTCTGCTAGATCTACAGTAGATGTGCTTACGGTTATATCTAATAGGATTAGCGAATCTATTGATGGAGGCTTCCTTTCTAGGGCAGTTGATCTTGACATAGCAAAGGCCTTTGATAGAGTATGGCATAAAGGTCTACTTCACAAGATCTCTAGTTACTGTATAGCTGGAAATGTCTTCTCAGTTATTAAATCATTTCTGTCGGATAGGTTCATAAGACTAGTGGTTGATGAGCAGAAATGAGAAGCTCACAGTATTAATGCTGGAGTCTCTCAGTGGTTTATCCTGGGCCCAACTCTCTTCCTAATCTACATCAATGATCTTCGAAATCATATCCTTAGATCATTCATAGGCATTTATGCTATGACACTACTATCTATGGCAACACATCAAAGACTATAAATGACTAAGTTCTCTCTGATTCTCTCTCCTCTGATCTTGAGCGTGTGGTACAATGGGGAAAGAGGTGGCTGGTTACTTTTAATGCATCTAAAACCAAGCTTCTCTCTTTACATCATCAATGCTCTGATCCCCATCTGGCATCAATTGAAATGAATGGCTCTCATCTTTAGGAGGCTCCATGTTTTAACAAGTTCCTGGGCTTGACCTTTACTCCTTATATGAAATGGAACACGTACATCAAATCTGTAACCAAGGTCACTGGGAAAATGGTGGGATCCTTCTATCGATCCAGAAGATATCTCACTGCTGATGCAATTCTCTACCTTTATAAGAGCCAGGTACGTCCAAGGATGGAGTACTGTTGCCACATCTGGGCAGGAGTTGCTAGAAAAACTTATCCTGCCTTGACAGAGTTCAAAATAGACTTTGTAGCCTAGTAGGGATGCCCTTTTCTCTTCCCTGTCTCCTCTTTCTTACAGAAGAGACGTTGCGAGCTTGTCTCTGCTCTATCGTTATTTTCATAGCAAGTGCTCGACTGAGCTCCAATTTATGGTCCCCCTCTCGCCGAACTTTCATGAGAAACACTCGTCTACCTGAAAACACTATCAATAATTTCCCCCACTCTTTATCTGTGCCTAAACCTAAACGTAGATTCCATGAACAAAGCTTTTTTCTTAGAACTGCATGCCTGTGGAACTCTCTTCCATTTGCCTGCTTTCCGGCTGACTATAATATGGTCGTCTTCAAGTCCAACATAAACAAGTTCTTGATGAGCCGTCCCCCTTAAGTAATCCTGCTGGAAAACCGCCTCTGTGGTACCAGTCTTCAAGAATTCTGATGAAAGAACTGACCCACTAAATTATCGCCCCATTAGCCTCCTGCTTTTCGCCAAAATATTTGAGTCCTTAGTTAATCAAGCCCTAGTCCAGCACCTAACAGCTGCTAAACTCCTGACTGACAAACAATATCGATTCAGGCAAGCCCATTCAACAGCAGATATCTTAGCTGTAGTTTCTGAACGTATATACCGTTCATTCAATAAAACAGGGGAGGGTAGAGCGGTGGCCCTTGATATATCTAAGGCCTTTGACAGGGTATGGCACGATGGTCTTCTAAGGAAAATTAGATCATATGGAATCACTGGAAGAATTCATAATGTAATTAAATCCTTCTTAAGTAATAGAAAAATCAAAGTTGTCCTCGACGGTCGTACATCCAAACAATATGACATAAATGCGGGAGTACCTCAGGGGTCTATCCTTGGACCTCTATTATTCCTGATATTCATAAATGACCTCCCTGATAAAATTGTTTCGGAGATGGGTATATTTGCCGATGACACCACTCTCTATAACAGATATGAGGGGAAAACAAATAAACACATATCCAAGTAAATGGCAGAAACACTAGAGGATGACCTCCAATCCGTAGTGGAATGGAGACAAAAATGGTTGGTCACATTCAATGCTGCTAAGACTAAACTTGTTTCCTTCAATAACTACAAGAAACCTTCTCTACCACCAATAGCAATGGCCAAGAACACATTGCCTGAAAGTACTTCTTTTAAACTCCTCGGCCTAACGTTTACAGGGAATATGAACTGGAATAGATACATTGAGAGCATTGCCAAGGCTGCTGCAAGGAAGGTTGGCTCCCTCTACCGTGCTAGAAAACTACTTACGCCTGACAGTATCCTATATCTCTATAAGGCCACCATTCGCCCATGTATGGAGTACTGTTGTCACATCTGAGCTGGTGCATCTGCTGCTTGTCTCTCGCTCCTGGACAGGGTTCAAAAGAGAGTCGCCAATCTGATAGGTCCTGAACTGTCAGCTAGGCTTCAGCCTCTGTCCCATCGACGAGATGTTGCATTCCTCTGCCTGTTCTACAAATACTTTAATGGTGAATGCTCTGACGAACTGCAAACACTTGTACCTCCCCGACGTAACTACCCCCGACAAACCCGACAAGCTACTAAGTCTCATCCCTTTACAGTAGAGATCCCTTTTACTCCAATAGTTTCTTCCCCAGAACTACGGGTCTTTGGAACTCCCTTCCGGGATTCTGCTTTCCCAACTGCAATGATATGCAGAAGTTCAAGTGTAATGTTAACAAACATCTTTCTACTCATCTCCTTTCATAATGACCCCGCTAATTAAGTCCCTGATAGTAGCCCCCTGCTTCAAAGTGGCACTGTGCCTTGTTTGGGGTGAAAATTGAATAAAAAATAAAAAAAAAACAATTTACCAAATTTCCACTACAAGCAATTACTACGTCATTGTCCCATTGACCACTGTACACTTATTAATCCTTA
>NC_136484.1:142976471-142986471 GCF_053919585.1 Euprymna scolopes | reverse complement strand
CAATATTCATTGCAAATGTTTTTTTGCCTTATCATAGTAGCCACTTACCATTGGTTTCTCACTGACGATGTCCTTTTTTTATTATTATTCTTATTCACCCCAAACAAGGCACATTACAACTTGGACGTATAGAAAAAACGTCTACAAGAGCACTATATAGGAAGTTGAGCAGCAAGATGTCTGTTCACATTACATTTAAATTTCTGCAAGTTAGTCCAGTCAAGGAAGCAAGAAATAAGGAGGGGATTTCGTGAAATAAGGAGAGTATTTCGTGAAAAGAAACTATTAGAGAAGAAGGCTTCCTGGCATCTAATGACCTTTACAGTTAATGGTGGCATCTTGATGCCTATCGTGTTAGTCAGAAATCTTCCCTGGGCTTTGGGTGGCAATAAGCCTCTCCAAAGTCCTAGTACTCTTTGCACTCTTCCAGTGGAGATCTGGTTAGTGCTATTCCTTCTCGGTTTTTCAATCTTCCCTTACCCTTAATGATTATTTTGTGTGGTATCAACCGAGGTTGATTCTCTCCTTTTTTATAATCTTTCTACCAATTTCAGTTACCTTGGTTTCATGTGGTATTCCTTCCGTGTATTTATTTTACTTTGTTGCAATTTCCCTGTGGCTGGTTAGAGTTCGTAGTTTATTATTTATTTATTTTTTTTTTTAATATTGATTTATTATTTTAGAAAAAAGGTTCTTACTATGCAATGATGAAACAATCCGTGATTTTAAGACATGGAATACTTTTTTAAAACAAAGAAAAGATAACCCAGTTACATTGTATTTAACTTTTGATTAATAATCCTTTTTTGCATGTTTGAAATTTTTACAATGTCTTTTTAAAAAATTATGTTTCAATCAATTTACAGTATAAAGGACATTTTCCATGAACGAGCTTGGCTGACATCAAATGTGTTTGCTGTAAGAGTAAGTACACACATTATTTCATTCTAAATTTTCAGTATTATGAGTTAAACAAGATTCGAAAGTCAGTTTCAATAGATTTATTAACAAAAATATGGCATTCTCTCCAAACAATATAGAAAATTTGTATTTCTGAAAGGCGTTTCAACCACTGTACTTAATGACCTTCTTAAGTTCATGGTTTAATGGATAAGTGTGTTTGATTAAAAATGCATTATGAATGAACATATAAACTACGAGTTCAATCCCCGTGCTTGGCTTTAGTAAAAGTGTAACTGACACAAGATGTGCTAAAACATAATTAGTGCAATGGTAAGAATCTGCCTGTGAAATGAATAAGCATCTTAGAATTTAAGTTTACTTGATTTCACAGCTCATGGATTAAACATACATTCCAAACATATACATCATTAGAATAAAAAGCTAACATATTTATTTGTAGTTGGCATTTATAAATGACAGCAAAATACACTATAGAAAAAAATGGTTAATTCTTATTCTAGCTTTAAGACTGGAACATTGCTTACCTGGAAATCCCAGATGTATTTCAAACTCTGAAAGTCTCCTGGGAGGGGTACGACGGTGATGAATTCTTAATACACTCTGATCCCTTTTAAGCACAATCTAGGGGAGACAACTCAATGGTGCTCAAAACCGGTGCAGACCAGTATTGGTTTCCTACATCCAGTAAAAAATTCAAACTTTGATAAATGGCACTTGAAGAAGGTCAGAAAGTGCAGAGGCCGAAATTTCATAAAAATTGCAACAAAGATAAAGATAATCGTCAGAAACATGTAAATAAAGTAAAAAAAAAACTTTGAAATATATGAATTCATTCTTTGTTAATATTTAAATGCTGATGAGATTTTAAAAAAAAGTAATTGGAATTAAAACAAAATTATGGCTATGGAACCTATTTACTACTATGTCCGCATATCTAAGTAGAAGTTATGTTTTATTAGGTGATATCATTTCTCGTGATAATAGATAGGAACTCCTGTCTATATGACACTCTAAATAGATGTAAGAGTGTAACTTAATTTTTCAAAGTACTTTATCCGCTATGACAAAGGTCCTTGTAGTGCAGGCATAGTTACAATAGTTACACTCTTCTGGAGGTGAAAGTTCAATCCTCAGGCGACTTTAAAAATATAATTGCAAGTTACTTAGGACTTCTATCTGCTCATGGATGTCAGAACGAGAGCATGCTACCCTCGTGGATTAAATAAAAGCTTCCGTTCAAAATTCTGTGCAGATTCCCGAGTTTGACAGAAAGCTTCCTGAGTCCATAAAGATACACCTGAAGAAGATGTGAGGTTTCATGATCTGAATACTTGCAGAAATAACACTCCAGAAGAAAACAGTAGTCCAAATAATCCAAATTATCAATCCTCATCTCAAAAATTCTGATGGCCAATGCTCAAAATTTTTTAACAAATTTTTTTTTTTTTTTTTTTTCAAGGTAAAAATCATCGCAGAATCCAAAGGACCAGAGCATACAAATTCCCTGAAGGAGTTGTTGTCTTTATATTATGAAGACATAAATTGGTCGCAAGGTTTCCACTAAGTAAAGGATTACTCGGATTCAAACGACTGAGGATAAATACCAGTGTTGAAGCTTTTTATAATATTATTTTACTCATTATTTCTTGTCAATTTTATTTTCTATCATTTAAATTTGATATAAAATGGTTTAAACCCATACGATTTTATATCGAGCAAAGTTAAATTTAATTCAATGACTTGGTATGAGGTAGGAATTAATTATATTAACAGGTTAACCACATTGGTTAGAAATAAATATATAAATATAATTTACAACCTCAAATTTCCTGCTTTTCTAATGACCATATTATATATATATATATATATATATATATATATATATATATATATATATATATATATATATATATATATATATATATATATATATACAATCAATTCAGGTAATAGAAATGAAAAGTTTACCAGACAAAAGCAAGTATAAACTTAAAACTAATATAAATATTAATATTTATATAATAAATCTCAACCAAATAAAAAACTCAATGCACCCACAATAGGAAGTAGAGTTTGTCATAAAGAAAAGAAATACGACTGTAAATTAAAATTTATAAGGAAATTTATTATTCAACAGAATACTCCCTGAAAAAAATTATTAAAAAATCCTTACTCCACTGAGTCTCAGAGGAAAGAAAGATATTAGCAAATTACTAGTATAGCCGAGCTAAGAATTTGTTGGTTATGGCATTAGATGAAACAGTATTTTATGAGTCATAAAATGCAAATAAAATTGTAACATGTTCAGATCTTTATTTCTTTTCCTTATATATATATATATATATATATATATATATATATATATATATATATATACCAAGTATTTGGTATTTGTGTGTGCGTGTGTGTGTGTGTGTGTGTGTGTGTGTGTGTGTGTGTGTGTGTGTGTGTGCGCGCTTGAGTAGGGGTTTGTTCCCTATGGACTCCGAAACAGCTCGGCCGATTTTTTTTAAATTTCACACAAATGTATATTATGTGTCCGGGAGTGTTCTTAGACAGTTTTTTTTTTATCAGAATGCTTTCAATTAGTATCGAAAATCGAAGAAAAAAATCCGATTAAAGAAGGAACAATTCAATTTTGATCAAACTTTTACAGCCTAAAATCACAAGTGCGTTTGAGAAGTGTTATTACCGGACAGACAGAAGGGCCCATTGTATAAAATCAACAATAGGTTATTTGATAAAACAAGGGCGCGTTCAACATGAACGCTTCTGTTTAGAGCACAACTGAAACATGATACCTGACTTTTTCATTTTTAAACTTTAATTCAAGCCATTATATAAAAATAATTTTATAAAATCAACAGTAGGTTCTCTATATTGAAATGTAGACTACAATGTATTGTGGACTAAATCACTGTGGGGTGGCATGTGAAGCTTCTTCCCAGTGCAACACGGTGAGTCTCCAACTAGAGCAGACAATCAATCAGTTTGATTGTTAAATGGGTGATTTCACCGATTTTGATGATAATAAATGTATTCGAAGTGTGGAACATTTGTTAATCCTCATTCAAGCCCCAGCAACGTCGGGTCTCCCTGCTAGTATATATATATATATATATATATATATATATATATATATATATAATAAATTCACAGCCAAACAACGTCGCAGCCCACAAGATCCAAGACTAAAGTTTTCGCCCTCATTTGGGCTTGTCAGTTAGACACATCCGAACTCAGGATTCAAAACCCGAGCCTTTTGCATGCGACGCAAGCACTCTGCCAACTGAGTAATCGCCTCGCACACAAGAATTTCTATTAACTAACACAGATCAAGTCTTGGACTTCCGGTTCGTTGACTGTCATGGATCTTGTGGGCTGCGATATTGTTTGGCTGTGAATTTATTATATATAATCTCTCACATTCTGAAAATCATATATATATATCTGTGTGTGTGTGTGTGTGTGTGTGTGTGTGTGTGTGTGTGTGTGTGTGTGTGTGTGTGTGTGTGTGTGTGTATAATCCTTCTCTTTTTTTTTCATTTTTCTTAAACTTTTTCTTCTAGGGGATGGGACATCCAACCAGATGTCTGACATTTACCCCTATTTTAGTGAGTCCAACCAAGAGATCTTTTCAGGATTCTAGCCGTCCCTTTCAGTGCAATCGTTTGTATTTCACTTGCACTTGGTTTCTCTCTGTTTCATTTTTCTTATCATTTTGTTTAAGCCAGGGATGGGGCATCCTACCAGATGCCAAACATACAGCTGCTAGTTTAGACACTCCAACCGAGAGATCTTTTTAAGATTCTAACCGTCCCTTTAAGTGCAATTGTTTGAATCTCCTTTGCACTTGGTTTACCTGGTATATTTATAAGATAGTTTGTAAAATTCTTTTTCATAAGTCCGGTTGCTCCTATAATTACTGGAATGTGAGCCAGAATGCTGAGTTAAATAACGTAGAATTACAACAAAATTTATTGTTTGGCAAAGGTGTAAAATAATTAAAGTTTTTTCCTTAATCCATGGATTTTCAATGAATGGCTCATCTTATCGGAGGAAATGTTATTAGCAAAAGAGATGTTTTGCTTATTAGCACATAAATTGAAAATTAAAATTGAAATGATAGTGTCAAATGGATACTCCAAGTGGAATAAAAAAATACAGGAACAGTTCTAAAATGAATACTGGGATATTCCAGAATAAATTGTGTTTTTTTTAATAACATATTCCAGGCTGGAATTTTACTTTTCTAAAGCTCACTATATATATATATATATATATATATATATATATATATATATATATATATATATATATATATATACATATACACATATATATATATATATATATATATATATATATATATATATATATATAGAGTGATCTTTAGAAAAGTAAAATTATATATATATATATAAATAAAATAAAATAAAATAAAATATATATATATATATATATATATATATATATAAAATAAAATACATTTCAGTTGACCTCTTTTTTTGCCCTATATTATTTGTGCCTTTTAACGTTATCCTGTCTGGGTCATTTTGATATTTGCTTTTCTAATTTATATTTAATTCTATAACCATTTCATCTTTTTTTCTCTCTCTCTCTCTCTCTCTCTCTCTCTCTCTCTCTCTCTCTCTCTCTCTCTCTCTCTCTCTCTCTCTCTTCTTCTTATCTGATTTTTTAAATTACACTTTGTTCTCGGCAGCCGTGTTAAAAGCATATCTTATTTTCTATTAATATTATTAGAATTTTTCCCTATTTTCCTTGTACATATTTGTGAATTATTCCACGGTTTTCGGCCTTTTGGGATTATTTTAAGGATCTTCTAATTACACGATTTCCTTGGATTTTACTTGTGCGAATGGATAATTAAATACACTTTCTTGGACTTACATTTTTGGATTTTACCGTCATTGGATACCTTACCTTTCACCTGACTATCCATTCATGTGAAATCATCTTTTTCTTCACCATATTCCCTCTGCTTCACTTTTTGTTATCAAGTAAGACCTTTGACTTACTTGCAGTTTCATCAAATATTTTTGTATGCAAAATCCGATCCCGCATTTTGCTAATTTCCTACCCTCTGATGAGAAGGAGAGTATTTCTTCGAAATTCCACGGATTAAGGACTGTTTCCTTTTCAGATTAAATATGTTTTTAACTCTTTTTCAAATTGTCTTTTAACCTGTTCTATTAACTATTTGCTCTTATATATATATATATATATATATATATATATATATATATATATATATATATATATATATATAGAGAGAGAGAGAGAGAGAGAGAGAGAGAGAGGGGGTAATCCCTAGAAAATTGTGAAATTTGAAGTTGTAAATTTTATTGTTTAAATTTCATTTTGTTTAAATTTTATTTCGTGTGATGTATTCACTTTTTCAATTATGATACTCATATTATGGATGAAGGCAGCAGAAAACAACTTTCATACTTTCAAAGGCAGGTGATTATTTTTTTTTTCAAAAATGAAATCCGCCGTGATGATTGAAAAAAAAATGTCTAGCTGTGTTACCGAGTTTTTTGGGGGTTTTTTTTCAATGATTACAAAGCATGACGTGAAACACAGATTGAATTTGATGAACGCCATTATCAGAATTAGTTTTGTTTTTTTGTTTTTTTTTTGCGAATTAGTCTACCGGGCAAATTATTCCTCATAATATATAATAATAATCAATAGAAGATTGATTCTATAATAATACATACGCAATCTGTATAAATTAAAATATCATGTTTAAACATATTGTACGGCCAGGCACCAGCTAGTATATATAAAAGGGCTCCCTCAGTCTTTGACAGACTATGGTTACCCACGAAGGGTTGCCTGTGTGTGAAAGTCTTATTGGCAGGAGGTGCAAAATCTCCAACTCCACATCTCCTGAATCAACATTTTTAAATACCAGTGGCAGGTGAAGTGTACAAGACAACTAGAAACAAATGCCATACGACCAGGCACCAGCTAGTATATATATATATATATATATATATATATATATATATATATATATATATATATATATATATATATATAAGAGGGTCATTTCGAAAGTAAAGACTCCAATTTTTTTAACTCAAAAGTTTAAGAGCTACGAGAATGGGAGAGGTATCATTCAAACAAGTGACATTTTTTGATCCAGAATTTATTTTTCTACATAGTCACCACTATTATCTATGGATATTTGCCAGGAATTCAATAACACATCTCTGTTTCTGACGTACGTCCATGACAAGGGTTGTTTTTTTTAGAGTCTCACGCTGTCAATATCTGCAATAGAGAGAAAACATTAGAGAGAAAATCATTAACAATCGCCAATTTACGATGTAATCAATTTATTATTTAACTTGTCGTTTGCTTTTCTAACCTTCTAATTGGATAAGTGCTTCGGCATATGTTTATGCAAACAGTCGTAAAACACTGAATGGGAAGCTGGTTTTGTTTGCTTCAGAAGCTGTACCAGTATCAAATTAATGTATTAAAATAGTTTGAATAGAAACTTCTGGAAATGTCTACGTTTGAGGACAGAAGAGAAATTAGAGTTATTTTCATGTAGTCCAACTCATATTCTGGCATAAAAAAATATAGATTTTTTTTTGTTTTTGTTATTAAAGTCAATAAAAAAAAGCGTGTTTTGTTTTTCTGTATCATTCTGAAAAATCGAGACATTTTTTTTCCAATTGAATTGTATTCGTTGTTTCTTTTTTCTCTTTTTTTTTTCCTTTTTTTAAATTTGTCTTTTTTATTTTCTTTCTTTCGTTCTTACTTTTTATCTTTTTTTTTTCTACTTCTTTACTTTTAATTAATTTTTCTAATTGTATTTCCATTTTTCCTGTCTTCTTTTTTTTCTTTCCTAATTTTTTTATTTCTGTAAAACGAGATAAAAACGAGAACTTCAAAACATACAAAATGCTTTGTATGTCAGGCGACCGTCTTTCAGACAAAAACCTTTGTGGTCATAATTGTAGATTTTTTAGTCGGATCTAATTTGAATGTGCACGGAAATAATTTGCATTTGTACAAATCTATTGACTTCAAAAAAGACGAACTAAAAGTTGAATTTTGGACAGCCGAGAGAAGACCTTAGTGTTGGAAAATTTGGGTACTTGTACAGTTTAATCAAGACATTAAAAAAATGAAAATATAGAAAAAAGGCTATATTGCATGTATCCATTATAGAACGAAGTTCTCCGAAAAAAAATTTCACTTAATTTCATCAAGTAGTTTTTTTGTTATGATACCGAGCAAAAGGTTCGATTTTTAGGGAGAAAATCTAGTATTAAAGATGGGAAGGGAGTGTCGGCGCTTTAACTGGAGTTATCTCCCCGTGACATGTTTAACAAATTCAATAATGGTTGACTTCAATGCACTCGCATAAGAACGTGTTTTTCCGCTGTAATAAAAAACTACTCAATCAAATTAAATGAAATTTTTTTTTAGAGATCTTCAGTCCAAAACGGATACGTACAATATAACCTTTTTCCTATATTTTCATTTTTAATGTCTTGATTAAACTGTACAAGTAACGAAATTTCTTAGTGTTATTACAGTGTTGGTTTTTATTTTTATTTTTATTTTTTTTTTTTACACAGTGATCACCACTTATCAAGGCCCGGAAGCCACTCAGGGATAAGGGTTATTGCAAGTACATTACGTTAGTGTGGAGATTTGATGAAGTGTTTACTTAAGGGGGCGGTTCATTAGGAATTTGTTAACATTGGACTTGAAGACATCCAAGTTGTAGTCCGGAGGGAAGCAGGCAGACGGAACAGAGTTCCACAGGCGTGCAGTTCTAAGAAAGAAGCTTTGTTCATGGAATCCGCGTTTGGATTTAGGCACAGATACAGAGTGGGGGAAATTTTTCACAGTGGATTCAGCTAGACGGGTGTTTTTCGTGAAAGATTGGCGAGGGGGGACCAGGGATTGAAGTTCAGACGAGCACCTGCCATGAAAATAACGATAAAACAAGGATAGGCTCGCAACGTCTCTTCTGTGGGAGAGGGGTTGCAGGGTAGAGAAAAGGGCATCCCCCACTAAACCACGAAGTCTATTTTGTACTCTGTTAAGGCATGATAGGCTGCTTTTGGCAGCTCCTGCCCAGATATGGCAACAGTATTCCATCCTTGGACGTACTTGGCTTTTATATATATATATATATATATATATATATATATATATATATATATATATATATGGTTAAACAGAGGTTTCTTGTAAAATTAGGACTGCCATTGTAACAACACTGTTGCTACAGAAGATTTATTCACATGTGTAATTCTTGCACATAGAATCTTGTCTGATAGTTTATTAATATAGAGAAATTAAAATAAAATGCCATACACTACACGTTTCTTTTATCTCATGATCCAAAGAGTTAAATGTCATAAGCGTACTTGTATCATGCTCAAGTTATCTAGATAGATAGCACGGCAAGTCAACCAGATCAAACGCCGTTTATTCTGCCGCTTGCCTGTTTCCCACCTGACTACAACTTGGACGTCTTCAAGTCCAACATAAACAAACTCCTGACAAACCGCCCCCTTAAGTAAGACACTCTATCAAAACCCCCAATACTAATGTTTACTATAATACTATCTCATTGATAACTGTACACGCAATAACTCTTATCCCTGATCGGCCTTTGGCCCTTCATATGTGGTGACACCCATGTAAAAAAAAATTTATTGGTTTGCGTAAGTCATCCTCTGTGTTTTAATGTGCATTAATCAATAAAAAAATAAAATAAAATAAAACGTGCTTCGTGTAGGGATATTGAATGCGGTTTGTGTTGGATGATATAGAAATTAGATGAAGTAAGAACAGAAAATTACTACTAGAAATTTAGTTAACGTGTTTAGAAAAATGACGTTATGGGAAGTCGACGAGGCATAATAAGCTAGCCTGATCGTTTTATCATCTTTTATCTGTCGACCAAGGTAGGCATGTTTCGGAGTTAATGTACCACACTCACAATATTACTGTAAGATAAGTGGAAATTTTATAAGTGCTGTTACGGTGTTGAGTAAATAAGAGTTCCTTCTTA